>NW_016107551.1:239084-332268 GCF_001604975.1 Cebus imitator
TATTGTTCCCATCTTTATGGTGCTTAAGGACTCCCAAACTGTGACATTTTTGGATAAGGACAAAGTTTTGAATCAAAGTAAAAACACATAATGACTTTGTCCACCACTAATGGAGTATTAGCCTACACAGCATCGAACAAGGCTGTGAACAAAAGAATGTGCTTTCAAACATAACATAGCTTTTGATAGAGAAGTCTCAGTGCTTATAAATTCTCTGGAAACACACACGCACAGACTCATTTTATGGATTTTTGTCAGGATGGTTTTGTCTCAATTATTCAGAAAATGACAATAACGTGGTTTTTTCATTGGCAGTTTTTTCTGGACTACTTTCGAGCTAATGCTAGAGAGACTGATAAACTTTAAGAGACTGAGATATTCCCTAAACACTAACACAGTAAGAAGTTATGGAACCAATGAATCATCATGTATAGTTAATTAAGGAAAAATAAACCAGTATGCACTAAGTTTCTACCAGGCTCCTCTCTTTTGGGTTCTATGCCAGGATCTTTTCACGTTTATCCCATGTAGTCATCACAATTCTATGAAGTCAGTATCTTTGTGGACATCTTTTAAACAATGATTCAAATGCTTGAACCTTAGGTTAATAATGGTTTGATTCTTTGGGGTTTGTTGTTCACGTATAGAGATACAAAGTGTACATCATTTTCTAAGGATGATAAGTTCCACTCATTAGAGGACCTTTTATTTAGCTGAATAACAGTGATGACTTTGGATGAGCACTTCTGGAAACAAGATATCATTCAGAGTTGAATTATGGTGTCCAATATAGGAAAAAAATAATATAAAATGCCGAGAGAAAAATATTGGAGAGATGAGGTCTAAGTCAATTAGAATGGCATTTTCTTGCATTCAAAAAGGAAAAAGAAATCCCCAATGATAATGTGTAGAAAAGAACTTCAGAGAAGTATCTTTACATGGGGATATTTATAAGTTGTTTGCTTAAAGATGTGTGATGTAATCTCCTCCTTGTTCATTTTTCATCCTTTTTTTTTTTTAGTTAAATATTTGCTGTTCATCAAAGCTCTAGTACATGTTAATCAAAGGGTTTCAAAGAGGGTTTAGTTTCTGAATACAATTGCTTTGCAAGATAAAAGAGCATCTTCTGTGAAACATGTAAACTTAAAATAACACTTGTTGTTATAAAGCTAGAGATCCAGGGGAATACCTAACCTGTGTGTGGGGGTTATATATTTTCAACATCTAGCATATGGTTAAAAAAAAAACAACTCTCAAAATATATTTTTAATTGAATTAAACAGATTTAAAAAGCTATAATGTGATGAAAATCAAGAATTCAATTCAAGAACAAAGGGGATATTATTTAAACAACCATTAGAGTTCTTGCTTTCTTTATCAATGAAATTAGATTATTGGAAGATATGCTTTCAAAGACCCAAATTAATTCTTACTCCTTTTTTAAATACAGACACTTTGGTTTGTCTTCAGACACAGGCAAGGCCATTAATCTCAGAGCCTTTTCCAATGTGGTAAGAAAGACACCAGAATTCCTTACTTTGCAGAAAGCACTGTGTTCTATATTTCCAGTATGAGTCAGAATTCTTATCTTGGCAGATCAGTTCATTGGTCCCAAAGACTACACAAGAAAAAAGTGATATCTGTCAATGACTTCTTAATGCAAATACTATATCCCAGATATGGTCTGGCTGTGTCCCCACCCAAATCTCATATTGAATTGTAACTCCCACAATTTCCATATGTCATATGAGGAACCTGGTGGGAGGTGATTAAATTATGGGGGTGGGTGTTTCCTATGATGTTCTGGTGATAGTGAATGAGTCTCATGAGGTCTGATGGTTTTCCCTGCACAAGCCCTCTTTTCTTGTCTGTCACCATGTGAGACGTGCCTTTCACCTTCCACCACGATTGTGAGGCCTCCCTAGCCATGTGGAACTGTGAGTCTATTAAACCTCTTTCTTTTGCAAATTGCCCAGTCTCAGGCATGTCTTTATCAGCAGCGGGAAAATGAACTAATATAATCCCTCTCTTGTCACTATGGTTAAATAAATATGCTGGTATCTTCAGCCTTTCCTTTATTATTTTATTCAACACACATTTATTGAGTATGTATTATGTGCTAGAATCTAATCCAGACATAGAAGAATTAACAGTGAAGTGATAAAGACGTTGTGCTCAGGAAACTTACAGTTCATGAGTATTGGAGACAAAAACAAAGTAAATGAATGAATGAAAAAATATAATCTCAGATCATTTTTAGTGTCATCACACAGGGTGGTAAGATAGAGACTGAGTGGAAGGGACTACTTCACACGGGGAGGTCAGAGAAGATCCCCAAAAGAGTTGACATCTAGGCTGAGACCTGAGTTTTGAGAAACTCATGAAAGTATCTAGGTGATTGGTGTTCCTGGAAAGGGAATAGTAAGAGTAAATGCCTTAAAGTGAGACGTTATCCTTGACTACTCTATTGACTTTCATGACCCAGTACTTCTTACCATTTGTTTTTCTCTGCTCTACTTTTCCTTTTCTGTTTCATAAAGGAATTGCCACTTTCTAACATGCTATACACTTTACATTTACATTTCCTTTATTGTTTATTATCTCTATCTCCCCTCTTTCCAGGATTTAATTTCCAAGAGGATAGGAAGCTTGATCGGTTATGTTCACTGATCTATCTCCAATACCTAGGAGAGTTCCTAGACACACGTTGTGCTCAACTTTTTTTTTTTTTAACGAGTGCATGAAAAAGTCAAGAATAGGTGGTTAGTAATGGAAACTGTTTAGGAACAAAAAGAAAGGCAATGTGGCTGACACATTGTGAGTATAGGGAAGTAAGGTATGATAGGAAATAGAGATGGTAAAATAAATCATGCACAGCTGTGTAGACCACATAAAAGAGTCTGGGTTTTATTTAAAATGTGTTCATCCTGTACCAGAGAGTTTTGAGTGGGAAAATAAAGAGACTGAATTTACATTTTTAACAGATCACTTTGGGTACTGTGTAAACGATGAATTTTAAGGCATGAGGAGAGAAGCAGAGAGATCTTCTAGGGAGTGAAGACATCGTGATGCATAAGCCCATATCCTCAGGCTTAACCGACTGCTCACTGTGCGCTATCTTTCAAGTACAATTTGCATTAGCTTTATAGTAATGCATTATGCGGAGATCTGCCAACTTCCTTTCTCCTGGCATGGCCAAAGGTAACAGCCTGGGCCTCCGTGCAGAACTAATCTTGTAAAGCATCTTTTATGCCAAAAAAACATAAACATACGTCAGAGATGCAGCCTTGATTAAAAATACATGGACACTGTGGTTTTAAGCTGATGACATATGGCCTTTGATTGCCTGGCATTTTCAATTCATACAAGAACATTATGTGCTGCATTATGGATTAGAAGACACATTTTACTATCTTAAACAGAGGGGCTTTATGAGTTTTTTTCCTTCCCATCCCAATCCTCCATCACCTCCCCCCATTTCTTGCTCAAAGATTGAACTGTTCAATTAAGTCCTGATTAACTGTACTTCCAATTTTGTCATAAGAGTGAGTTCCACAGCCTTGGCTGCTGCCTTTCTTAGTGAAACTGAGGGCTGGCTATGCATCAAAGATAAAGTGTCCATGCCACCCAGCTCTGTTTGCTGGAAGTTCTCTTCCATGTTTCCTTCACTATTCTTCTCCACTTTAGCTTTAACATCCTCACTCCAATCATGAAAAGGTGAATTAACCAGTTTTTATATGACACATCCACTATATGCATTTTCTGTTTTTGCTTAACACTCGCCAAAATATTCCTCTGCCTTTCTGATTATGAAAGGCAAGACAGGGTAGTGATTATGAATATAGACTCCATCATAAACACACATACACACACACACACTCACACACACACATCACACACAAACATTGAAATCACTGATCTATCACAAACTAGCTTTGAGATCCTAGCTCAAGTAAACAGATACCTTTGATTCTCAATTTACTTTTCCATAATGCGAAGAATTATAGTTTCTTCTTGTTGAGAGGATACCAGGAGGCCATGCCATGAGGTAATATTCTTAACATTGTATAAAGGGCTTAGCACAATGCCAGCGAAAGGGTTACTCCATTAAAAGTTCTGACTGCTATTATTCTTCAATATTTCTGTATGTGCTCTACACATACTAGGTGCTTAATTAACATTTTTTACGTTAACCACTTAAGGGAAGTCATGATTCATTATTAGCTGTAGGTATGCCAATTCAATTCCTTCTTATCCCTGATTGTTTTCCATAACACACCA
Source organism: Cebus imitator (assembly GCF_001604975.1). Lineage (NCBI taxonomy): Eukaryota > Metazoa > Chordata > Mammalia > Primates > Cebidae > Cebus > Cebus imitator. Next base: position 243,366 of record NW_016107551.1, read on the forward strand.
GTCAAAAACAGAGTTTCCATCCTCCTCTGGCCTGTATTTCTGCATATCTTATGCACAAAAAATGGCATGGGAATTAACCCCACCAGTGTGGAAGCCAAACTGCCTGGATTTGCATTTGGGCCAAAATACATTCTTCCTATGTGATGTGTTCCGAATGTTGGTATACCCACGGCATTCATCTGTTGAAATTTAATTTCCAATACAACAGTATTAAGAGGTGATGCCTCTGGGAGGTGATTAGGCCATGAGGGCTGTTCCCACATGAAGGGGATTGGTGCCCTAGTAAAAGAGGTTTTATAGAGCTTGTTTGTTCCTTCTCTTGTTACATAGAAGGCACCGTCTCTAAAGCAGTCAAACCTCATCAAATCTCCAATCTGCTGAAACCTTGATCTTGGAATTCTTGGCTTCCCAAATAGTGAGCCATACATTTCTATTGTTTATAAATTACCTAGTTTAAGGTAATATTTTATAGTAGCCTAAATGAAGATATTGTGAGACCTTGCTGAAGTCCCATAAACTGCTTGAACTATGATTTTTTTCATCTAGAAAATGAAGATAATAGTGCCACTCACCATATACGCTTGCTGTGAGGATTAACTAGATAACACCTGGAAAAGACTTAGAATAGGAACTGGACTAAAGTAAGTGATCAATAAACATTCTCATTATCATCATCATTATTACTTTCTGTTTTACCCTCTGATAGCTTTTACATAGACTTGAAGATGAGTATCATACTTTAATTGCATTTTATTTCCTCTAAAAGAAGCTTGCACTTCTAATCTATGTTATGTTCTTGGGGTAACAGTAGGCATGTTCTGTTACCGAGGTGACTGGGAAAAAGAGTGCGTACCATGCTTCTTTGCCTATGTCTAAGTATTAGCACTGAAAGTCCTATATCTTGGAAAATCCCTTGTCCTGGGAAAACTAGACTGGTTAGTCATTTTGGCAGGCTGGAGGAGATTAGGGTTTATACCTTGACCTATTTTACAAAGAAAAGATGGAACATAGGAAAAGGATGGCAATTAGACTCAAATGTGGAAGAGCTAGTAAATATTTGTTTATCAAGAAAGCAGAATGTGTGAGAGCTATGGTAATAGCAAACCATCTACTAGGTGAAACCTTGATCCTAGAAACATAAAGAAGATAATCATAGCAGTCCAAATAAAGGCAGAAGGAGGGGATCAGTGCTAACTGAACACTGCATCTTTACGTGTGTGAAATAATGTCCATATGTTTCTAAACCCAGCAAGATAAACCAATCAACAAGAAAATGTTAATTGACCGCATGTTATGCACCAGGCTTTTCCTGGACTTTTCATATCATCTTAATAATTTTTCCTAACAATCTGTTGTACCTGTTAGAATACCAGTATTGCAGATGAGAATTTTTTAGGGTGAGACCCAAACTTCAGTTTATTTTAAAGCTCCCCAAGTGATTCCAATATATATGCTCCTAGGTTTCTAAATTAATTTATTTGAGGTGCAGTGTGGGCATTGAGATTTTAAAAATCTTCCCAGATGTAATCGGTTTAATAACATTTCTCCAAAACTTCTGTACTCCTAGAACCTAGAATTTGATCTTATTTGGAAACAGAATCTTTGCAGATGGAAACTTAAGATGTAGATGTTTTCCCTTGTAGATATTAATGTTAAGATAAGGTCATACTGGGTTAGACTGGGTCCTAAATCCAATGACTGGTGTCTTTAAAAGACAAAGAGAGGACAAAGAAATACATATACAGGGAGGGAGGCCATGTGACAATGGAGGCAGAGATTGGGGTGTGCAGTTACCAGTAAAAAACTGCTAAGGATTGTCAGGAGACACAAGAAGCTAAGAGCAAGGAATGATTATTTTCTACAGTCTTTACAGAGAGAGCATAGCCCAGCCAACACTTTAAATTCAAATTCTGGCCTTCTGAAGTAGAAAGAATAGATTCCTGTTGTTTTAAGACAACCAGTATGTGGTAATTGGTTATGGCAACCACAGAAAACTAATAATATCAGGTAATCCTAATAACTACTGTTGTAGGTGGCTTACCCTGAATCACATTAAGTCATCTTGCCTTCTCCTCCTTCAGCAGGACATAAATTCCCTCTACGATGTCTCTCACTGCTGCCCTCAAACAGGGCACAACAGCTTTTTTTACAGACCCCATAGGACCCTCGTAGGGCAACATGGACATTCGCATTTCAGGAATAATGCACCCAATCCAGGTCTGCTCCTATAGATTTGTTCCCCTTTCTTTTAAAATATTCCCTCTATGAGTATTCCAAAGAGAAGATTTTCAAAGAGAAAAGCACAATCATTACAGTTGAGAAGCTGCTCTTGAAACTTATTAGCTCGTGACTCATACTCCTGGAAGGAGCTAATACCTTAATTTTATATTTCTCTGCTCAAATCAGACCAAGGCGTAAACTGAAATGAAACTTTACACTAATGGCTTCTTAATTATACCCATCTAAAAGCAATTACCTGAGTTTTAGCAGATACAAAGTTAGGGTTGATGGGACCAGCAGATGAGAAATAAGATGAAAGTTCATCAGCAAAAAAAGATCAGCGGAAAGGAGATAAAACACAGTGAGGAGAAAAAAAAAATAGAGATAAGTAAAGGTTGATACATTCCTAACAATATTTTTGCCTCATTTCTGAAACAAGTTTGCCCCTCTCTCCCCTAACTCCAAATGAGACAAAAGAAGAAATGTATTATTTCAAGGGAAACTGACTAGACAGGAGACTTGGATCTCTGGACTATAATTACTTTATGCAATATTTTGAGCCAAAATTTGCTAAATTGTAGAACCAGGATTCTAGGACTAGAGTAATTAAATAAATATTCTTAGTAATTTATCCATTAAAAAGGAGCATACATAATATGAGCCTAGTTTGCAAAATCATACCTAATATTTATTGTGTGTGTATCCACGTGGGTGCGTATGCACAGGCATAGAAGAATTTCACTAAAATTTTCAATTGTGTTCTTCTGAGTGGGAGATTTTGATGGCACTCTACTTTATGCCATATGGTTTTTAATTTTGTCTGAAGTATTTACAACGAGCATACATTCATCGTGGATGAAAGGAAAATTCTAAAAATCAAATCAGACATAAATAAGCCAATCTAGTAGAAAGAAGTCAAGTTAAATTAATTTTATTTCTCTCTATTAAAAACTGAACTGACTTATCGATTTGAATCTAGGAGCAGACTTGACACATTCTCAACATAGAGCAGGGTCTCAAACTGAGACCCGTGGATCAGAATCCATTCCATAGCGCACATGTTTTATTTCAGTCTGCAAAGTCATTAAGCATTTTAAAATGTGAATGTTTTTGGATGTTCTTTTTAGTCTAATTTGCCCCCTTCCTTCCTTTTGTTCTATCTTCCTTCTTTCTCTCCTTCTCTCTCCCTTTTTTACACACACACTGACTTTATTTCACTTACTACTTCTTTTCAATTGCCTGACCCCTACACTTGGGTTTGCAACCCTCTGCAGTAAGATGGAGCCTGACTGTCTTTTCCCCTTTTGAGGAATAAACATATGCATAAATGAAGCAGTTTTCAATAAGAGTGATAGGTCTCCCAGTCCTTCATGATTTTCCTACTTCTCTCATACTTTAGTTATTTGAGCCACCTCGTTATTATTTTTATTTCAAAAGCTGACATTATACCTTCTCTGTTGCCAGAAACTAGTTATAGATTTAGCATCATGAGAACCATACCAACTTCCAGTTAATCATGCCCATTCAAAAACCTCCGTTTTTTGCAATGTTTCTAGATTTACAGTCAATAGTAAGGGCTGGTATACAGCAAATAAGATCGCATGTCCTACTGCAGCATTTAGATCTTTTTCAACTTTGTGACAAAATTCAAAAGACAAGAAAACTTTTCTATCAACACCAACAAAATTAAAAACAAAGCTAACATATGTCAGTTGTTTTCTATACTGCATATTCTATTAGTTGCTGCATAAGTGATCATTAATTTTAATATTCATAAGGATCCTCTGGAGCAAGTTTTATTTCTACTTTACAGATGAGGACATTGACACTTATCGAGATAAATAAAATTCTGACAATAGCACATCTTGAAGGGCTAGCAAAACATCAACAACCTAAGTTAGTCTCATGTCCAGGCATGAACAATTTCCCTAGGTAGATTCCTACAACAGATCTTTAATAGTGGTGTGCTGGAGCTGGCTGGCTTTGGCTTACAAAGTCGATTATGTGCAACCATTCCCCAGTCTCAGTTCAGTGACAAGTTGGTAGCTTGAAATTAGCCATGATGGGAGTATTTACAGCGTGGAAATTGGCACACGCCAAAAATCAGATTTTGCGGGGGAGAAGACTTGTCACTTACTGGCATACCACTGTTTCTAAACTAGAATAAATTTCCTTTCATTCACTGGGTTTTTTTGTTAAGGCCCTGCTGTTTTTCAGGTGTATGATTGACACCAGAGAAACAAATGGTACCAAGATGACTCCCAGTTTCAGAAATGCACGGGTTAGTAAAATTTGACATCAAAGAAAACCAAAGATCATAATATCAAACAAACATCAAAGCAAGAAGTAACAAGTAACCTGACTATGCCATAAAGAAAATAAGGATTAGATGTTTTTTTAAAGTAAATTACAGATCATAAGTAAAATTCTAATAAGAATTATTAAGATGGATTCTACTTATTTACTCTTTAAATTTCAAATGATATCAAATCCAGTTCAAACTGACTTAAGGCTTAAGTCGTTTTTTATTCAGGCTTTTTTATTGCTGCTTTTTTGATTGTTTTCGTTGTTATTTCTTTGTTTCTTAGCTGTAACAGAAATATACACTCACTTTTTTCTTTGAAATATTTTTTCTCTCTAAATAGTGAGATCTAGTCTTTTAGTTTCATCTTATCTCTTAATTATATGAGTGAATGTCATGTCCCCAGTGAGGAATTTTATTATCATCCACATTAAGACATTCCCATAGTCACCTGTTCTCATTTTTCTGTGTTATGGATAGAATTGTATTACTTTCCCACTCACCACCCCAAAGTATGTTGAAGTTTTAACCTTGGGGCCTCAGAATATGATCTTATTTGAAAATAATGTTTTTGAAGATATAATTAGTTAAGTTAAAATGAGCTCATTAGAGTGGGCCCTAATTCAATATGACATTTTTTTCTTTTAAAGGGGAAATTTGGACCCAGAGACACACATATGCATAGAGGGAAGACAGTGTGACGACAAAGGGAAGAACGTCAAGAAGGCAAAAACTGTGGTGATGAATTTACAAGCCAAGGAATGCTAAAGATTGCTAGCAAACCACTAGAATCTGGGAGAGAGGCATGAAATACATGCTTCCTCGCAGCCCTCAGAAGGAAACAAGTCTTCTGAAACCTTGATCTTGGATTTCTATCTTCCAGAACTGTGAAGCAATAAATGTCTGTTGTTTAAGATACTTTGTTGAGGGTACTTAGTTATGGCAGCCCTAGTAAACTCACATACTCTGTTTTAATTTTATCTTTCCATCTACCTTCTTGTCTACTTACAGTCATGTGTCACTTAACAACCTGGATATATTCTGAGAAATGCATCATTAGATAATTTTGTCATTGTACGAACATCATAGACTGTACTTTCACAAACCAACATGGCACAGCCTACGACACATCTAGGCTAAATGGTACAGTCTATTGTTCCTAGGCCACAGACCTGTACAGCATGTTATCATACTGAATACTGTAGGCAGTTGTAACACAATGGGATTTGTATATCTAAACATCTGCAAACATCAAAAAATATAGTAGAAATATGGCATAAAAAATAAAAAAAAGATACAATACATGGAGCATTTATTACAAATGGAACCTGTGGGACTGGAGGTTGCTCTGGAAGAGTAAAGATTAAGTGGTGAGTGAATGTGAAGGCCTAGGACATTGCTGTACACTGCTGCAGACTTTGTACACACTGTTCACTTAGGTTACACTAAGTTTACTTAAAAATTAAGTAATTGCATTGCAATGTTGGTATGGCTACACACTAGGCCAGAAGAATTATTTTTAGCTCCATCATAGTCCTATAGGAACAACATTGAATATGCAGTTGGCTGTTGACCGAAATGTTGCTATGCTGCTGATGACGATTTGTTTTATTATCTCCTCACCTTGGGTGGTGGGGACCTCTTTGAAATGCCATGCCTGGTCCTGGTCTGCCACATGATAAATATTGAGAAAATGTTCTTAGAAACAATGAAAGGGAGTTTATTGACATAGCTGAAGGAAAAGTTAGAAATATATTTTTAGATTTTTTTGGTAAGTTTTGATGAAGTGACTTGATGATGTCACCAAAATCTTCTCTCTCTCTCTCTCTCTCTGTGTGTGTGTGTGTGTGTGTGTGTGTGTGTGTGTCCTGGATAGTGATATCAGATTTGCCAGTGTCTGTCTTCTTTAGTGAATAGCAGATTGCTCCAATTGCTCCAGATTTTATTAGTCAGGATTTCTAGTTGCAAGCAAAAGCGGCTAACACTGAAATAAATCTAAAATTAGAAAATATTTCACATGATTCTTGGTGGCATCAAATACAATAGATGATAGTTGCTCCCTGAAGCTGCCTGTGTCCATGTTCAAATTCAGCAGAAGAGAAAACATGGGCTTCTCTGTTAACACAAATGAAGGTCTGCAACTCAGTCTCTCTTGTCCTCATTGGCTAGAATGAGGATGTCACGGGTTCATCCAAGGCCGAACGACTATATTACTGTGGCCAGGGGCAAAGGGTAGAGCCTGAAGGTGGGGTTATTGCCACCAAACTCAAAGACTTAGGCAGAGGCAGGCTAACTTGGGAGCTTCAGGCTGAAGACAAAACCAAAAATACTCTCCACATTTTCCAAATATAGAAAGACATTTAAAATGTTTTGAACCACCAGCCACCACCAGCATTAAGTATACAAAACAAGCACTTACCATGTCTGAACTGGTGTATTTTCTGTGCTTTTCTTCCAAGTTCTACTCTTCCAGATTAATTACTTTGTTTACCTTGCAGAACCCAAATTCAAATTAAACTGACACTTGCATTACTTACATTTCTTTTTCAAAATGTGATGACTCAATAAATGGATTTGAATGGTTTGAAAAGATTTTTCACACCTCAAAAGCACCCAATTGACCCTCTAAAGATACAAACCTCTGTTCAAAATGGATAGATTCCTGAATGTGGGTCTTAATATATAAACCAATCATTAAACGTGGTTCTATATACAATTAAGAAAGAGAGAAGGCAGAACATTTCTCAATTTATTTTTTCTTATTGTTGTGGAGGGAGGATTATTCCCTTCACCAATCGGTTTCATGTTTTTAAGTTTTCTTGATTGATGTTCTGGGTAAAAGCTTCAATGAACAAAATTTCTGCTAAAAGCTGTACTTATGTGATTCTCTCAAACCACTAGCATTTAGAGGCTAGAAAGCACTGGTTTCTAGGGTATAGAATAAAAGGATTTAAGCACACAATTAGTAACTTGTTCCAGCAATTAGAGCTGAGTTTAATTACAAACTAACCTCTTGATAGACCATTTGACAGTCAGTGTGAAGTGAGAAAAAGAGATCAGAAAACTGCTAGAAGCAGCAGCAAAAAAACTTTCCCACATATTTATTTTTGCTCACATTATCTCCAGGCCTGGTGTTGCTTTTATGAGAGAAAGGTAACAGATTTTGTTCTTTAAAATGTGTTTCAAAAAAGAAACTTGGCAACAGGGTTTTATTTTTGCATGCTTTCTTTTCCACCGATCCAAGAGCCAAGTCAGGATCCTAGATTTACTGCTCATCTCATTAATGGTACCCAATATGTCCCCTCTCCATCCCCAGAGACATGTCTCCTTTGTGGGGAGGAGAGCACCAAGCCTACCCAGAGCTTAAGGCGTTAAAGTATAGTGGGGCTTAGGGATCATCTGGCCCACCTGAAATATATTACAGATGTGCACAACTGAGTCCTGGAGAGGAGGCCCCGGCTCAAGATCATGGGGCAGAGTTTGGACTAAGTCCTCAACATATGATTCTATAGGCTAAATGGAGCAAGGACCACTCTTTGGAACAAAGAAAGGTTTCTACTTCCTGGGTTGCTTTGGAGCAATTTATTTTCTCCCCGTTAGCATTTCCCAAAATGAAGCCCTCAAAAAGATAAATAGGAGGTCAATTTTACAACAGCACATTTTTTCCCCTTTAAGTACCAGGACACAGATCCATTTACTGAGCATGTTGTATTGCTACAGCTCTACGCAGCGCCGTACTGGCTCTGTGCACAGAGCCAATTACATTAGAGGCAGAACTGAGCTAAGTGGCAGACAGCCTGTGGTTAGAAATTAGGAGGATTGACGTGATGTCCTATTCTGCTATTTTTTAGCCATAAGCCAGCCCTGTCACCTCACTTATTTCACTTCTCTTGATTTCTAAATGGGAAAAAATAATTTCTTACTCAACATTGCATGTATTAAGCAAATACTATTGGGCACATACCATGTGCTAGATACTATCCTAGGTTCTAGAAATACGGTGCAAATGAAACAAAGGCTCTGAGCTCACAGAGCTTATCTTATAACCTGAGAAGGCCTCTGACAAAGTGTCCTTTTGTGTAGAGAGATAAAGAAAGTGAGGGAATGTGTCATGTGACAACTCAAAAGTGAAGCATTCAAAGCTGAGGGATTAGATCGTGCTAAGTTCCTGATGCTGGACACAGCAGGCATGAATGACGTAAAGCAAGACATCCATAATTTTACGTGAATCAAATGCTCAGTGTATAAAATAAAAATGAAAAGGTTATAAAAATCTATGCTAATAATATATGATATTATTCTTATTAATGAAATCCATGTTCTGTTGAGACAATATACTAATGAGTCATAGTTTTCTAATTTTTTTCTAATTCTCTGAAATGAATGCATAATACTTATATAATTTATTTATTTTCTTTCTTTCTTTTTCTTTTGAGATGGAGTCTCCCTGTCACCAGGCTGGAGTGCAGTGGCGCAATCTTGGCTCACTGAAACCTCCACCCCCTGGGTTCAAGAGATTCTCCTATCTCAGCCCCTCAAGTAGCTGGGACTAGAGGTGCGTGCCATCACGCTCAGCTAATTTTTGTATTTTTAGTAGAGATGGGGTTTCACTATGTTGGCCAGAATGGTCTCAATCTCTAGATCTCATGATCTGCCCACCTTGGCCTCCCAAAGTGCTGCAATTACAGGCGTGAGCCACTGCACATGGCCAATATAATTTATTTCTTTAAGCAGATGTTAAAATTGTAAAATATGAAACCAGTAAACACTGTGCTGGTTTGAACAACAGCACTCTGGAATTTCAGGTGGAGGTGTGAGGATCACTTAAGCCCAGAAGTTTAAGACCAGTCAAGGAAATATACTGAAACCTTGTCTGTACAAAAAATGAGAAAAAAAAAATATCCAAGCATGTTGGCATGTGCCTGTAATATCACCTACTTGGAAGATTGAGGTGGGAGAATTGCCTGAGCCCAGCAGGGAGGATCGCTTGAGCCCACGAGTTTACAGTGAGCCAAGATGGTGCCACCGCACTCTGCCCTGGGTAAGAGAGCAAGACTCTACCTTGAAGCAAACAAACAAAAAACCTTGGCCCCTAGTGTTCTAATTTCATGTTTGGCAGAATCTTGGTTCTCTGTTATCTTTGGCTAATTTGCTGTGTTTAGGGTGGTTTAGCCTAGTCTTCTAAGTGCTTGGGTTACTTTTAGCTGGGAGACTCCTTGAGCAAAGAAAGAGTTGGGAAGATCCTTCCTTATCTGCCCCCATCTCCTTTCCTATCTCTTAGCAGTTTCTGCCAAGATTCCTGAGTTCCCAGAGATTCTCCTGGGTCACACAGCCTGAAAAGATTTCTCGGGTAAGCCTAGAGGCATTAGCTGGGTACATAGGCAGCAGAAAGCTGCACAATTTCTTCTCCTCCATTGCAATGATACTGTGATGGAATTACATATACAACTTTTACCAAATATTGTTTTGAGACAGGGTCCTGCTCTGTTGCCTAGGTTGGAAGGCAATAGCATGATCACAGTTCACTGAAGCCTTGACCTCCCAGAGCCAAGCAATTCTCCTGTCTCAGCCTCCCAAGTAGCTAGGACTACAGCTGTGCATTACCATACCCAGCTAATTTTTAAGAAGTTCTGGAGAGAGAGAGAGCACCTAGCTATAATGGCCAGGCTGGTCTCGAACTCTGTGTTCAAGTGATCCTCCCACCTCAGCCTCCCAAAGCGCTGGGATTACAACTGTGAGCCACCACTCAGGACTGCTTGTTTGATTTAATCTATTGTACATCATGTACTCTTTTTATTTTATTTTGTTAAGTTTATATATCATCTGGTGGACGCAAAATAATAAGATTTAGCTGCTACCCGCACTAAGTTTACAAGTAAATAAAATGATGACTTATTAGTAGTAATGATATTATTTGCGTTAATTAACATCTCAATTCATAATCAATGATGTCAAATATTTATTGAGAAATCAGGTTCTTTACATTCTTTAACTGAATTCTTAAAGTAGCTCCATGATCGCCATTATAATTCTTAGATCACAGATGAAAACAATGAGGAAGAAACAGGGTAAGTAACTTATCCAAAGTCACATACCTTCTAAGGGGAAGAATTTCCAGTTGTTAGACTCTGCTAGTACCACTATATTCATCCCCCCTCCTATTCATTAGGACACTTTTCTAGATGTGAATAAATTATTTTATTTATTACAATAGTCCAACAGTCCTTGACTATAGGTCTTATTACAACTGCCTCATTTTCATAAATAAAAAGTGTATTCTGAGCAGTTAATGACTTAAACACAAATTTACCCAGCAACAAGTGATAGACCCAAGATTCAAACACCAAAATCGTGGCTTTAATTCAAGGACACACACAGACACACACACACACACACACAGACACACACACACAAGTGCATGGGAAAAAAATGTACAAAGAAAAGCATAAATTAGAAAATTAGGATTCAAGATATATAACTGAATAGTAACAACTTTTCCGGGTAACTGAGATTATAGGAAGCACTTGGAACTCCAAGGATCTGAGATCTAATCAAGCCCCTGTCACTACTACTGTAAATACTTTCATAAGCAGAAAGTTTTGGACATAACCATACCTTGTCTTAGTACCTCAGGAACGATGGCTAGAGCCCAGGAGGTCGAGGCTGCAGTAAGCCTTGATTGCACAACTGCACTCTAGCCTAGACAACAGCAACACCCTGTATCAATCAAACAGAGATCCTTCAGGTTTATTGATGTTTGTGTCTTGGTTCGCAACTGTTACTAAAGGTACTGAACCTTGGATTGAGTAAGGTTAACAACAGTAGAAGCAATAACAATCCCTTTAATGTATGCTATTGCTGATTTTCTATTATCCAAGTGATCACACTATCACTTATCTGACTTGATCCTCATGAAAAACCTGGTAAAATACAATACATCAGGTTTATCTTTCTACATTTCATCTATTACTCCTTTGGGCAGATGTTTTTATTCACAAACTGATTTAAGGGACAGTTTTCAGGTTTATTGAAGGGTTGGCTCAACACCCATTTGGTTTTTCATCATCTATGTAAATGCATTACGTAGGCTAGATACATTGTTTGCACAATCTTCTGGGATGAGTTGCAGGGATTTTCTTTCACCTACGTAAAGTGTAAATGTACACATTTATCCTAAGTCTATCTCTTCTCAACATTTTTATTCATTTTCAAGTGGGGAATGGACTAGAAATGGGGAATATTACAGAGTATATCCTACTTTATTTTTGAGTAGAGCTTATATTATTCCTTTTTTTAAACAATGCCCTGTGATCATCACATTTTTGCTGCATAATGGAAATAAATATCATTTCTCCTAAGTCTATAGTACCTCTTAAGGTTCATTTGTAAATATGCATTGCATCATTGGGAATGACATACATGCCGTTTCCTTTAGTAGATTCAAAGTTCTTTGGGGACAAGGAACATTTACTTCTCCAACTTCTCTTGAGGGCAGATCATTTACTTCTCTTACGTATTCCCTTATCCCAAGCCATGCACAACAATGGGCTCAAAGGTGGTTCTCTGATGATGATATGTAATCACTGTATTCACATCTTGTATTGTCGTGCTAACCAGACTTTCATCTTCCCCTTGCTCTTCTCAGACTGCAGAGGCCATATTTGCTTCCTGTGTCAGAAGGGATCTGTTGAAAAAAATTAACATTACAAATCAGCTAATCCTAGTGAACCATGCCAGATGCTTGTGGTCCTGCTATTTCATGGGGCAGGTGGAATAAGGAGATTGAAATAGGCTCCAGAGTTTCAGTACTTGGTTTGAATATTAATCCCACTTATTAGCTCTGTGGTCTTGTCAAGTTATTTAACCTGTTTGCACCTAACTCTTCCCATTTGTAAAATGAGGGCACTGATTATGCCTACTTCATTAATAGTTAAGAGTATTAAAATAAATAAACCACATAAATTGCTTGGAATTCGTGCTGGGCATATAAAAATGTCTCAGTAAGTATTAGCTCATGTAATTTTGTCCTAATACTACATTGCAAGATAAATGTTTACATATTAATACTATTTATAGATGATAAAACTAAACTTAACACATATTAAGGAATAAAGTTAATAAGTGATTAAAAAAACACTATATGAACTCATTTCTAGAGGATGATAATAATATGAAAAAATTGAGATTTATTGTGTTTCATATGTGCCCTGTGATGTGCTAAAAGCTTGTAGACACCATCCACTTAAATTGCAATAACACAGAGGCAGTGTCTATCCCTGTCCATATTTTACAAATGGTGATTTCTTGCCTTGTAAAGGTGGCATAAAGTGTCCTAGATAAAACAACCAGTTAGTGGCAGAACCAGGTCTGTCTTATCCCAAAGCTCATATACTTTGCTTCAACTCTACCAAGGTGCCTGCCAAAATGGAAAGCCATTCTTTGCTCTAAAAGGTAAAGGGTTCAAATAGTAGAGAGTGTGTGTTTTTTTGCGGGGGAGGGTGTTGGGAGAAGGTTTGGTGAACGAAGAATGGGACCTCAATGCTGGTAAAAGAACAAATATAAACAGCATTTTGAAAGAGAGCCATTTAGAAGCAAGATTACAGAATCTATTTGAAGATTTTCCCAGAGGACATATTAAAAAGATGGCTTGCACGCAACTTAACGAGAGGTTAGCTGAAACTCACTGGGCTCTGCGTAGGCGCGATGCACACTGAAAATTAAATCCACGTTGGAAATGTTAATAAATGCATACACATGTTCTTGTTTGTAACGTGCTCCTTGTTTTTCTCATTTTAGTCATGGTAGAACAACGTGAGGGCGTCTCTGTTGAGTCTCCTGGGACCTGCCTTTCTCCCTTCGGTTGTTTTGCTTTCTCTCTCTGTCTCTCCCCATCCCACACCCATACCCCCTGAATGTGATTTCACAGATTGAGACATCTAGGACCCAAGAGGGTGTCTGTGCAGCAGGAATGAAGAATGGGAGAGCAGATTTCTTCGGTCTTCTAGACGACACATCACACGGTAGTCATAGTGATGTTAAAACCAACAATATCACATTACTTTCTCAAGTAAAGGTGTCTAAGGGTTTCCTACGGCTTATATAACAAAATTCAAAGACTTATGCAAGACGTTTGAGGCCTTAAGGAGTTGGACACCCTCCAGCCCTACATGGCTGTCCTGACCTTTCATGACCTCTGCATTTTCCCTGGCAGTCCCTTTCAACTGTCAATCTTCTTCAGTCATATTTAATTCAAATGTGGTCTTCTTTATCAAGCCTTTCACGCAGTTCCCCAGGAAAAGTTAGGGGCTCTGGGTTCTTGGTTTCTCTTGTACTTCATGTTTACCTTTTATGAGCCATTAATGTTAGTACTAAAAACTAGCTTTCATTTATTAAATCCTTAATATGTAGGGGTTGTTCCTAATCATGTTATATAACGTTTCTTATTTAGTTTACCTAACAAATGTATTAGATACATTTAGCACATGCTTAAGGTCATAAAACCAAGGGTGGCAGAGCCAGGATGAGTGCTGTAACTCCTTTGACTTCAACACTTGTACCATTAACAATTACCGTTAGCCATTATTTTACAAAAGTGAACAGTGATTACTCACATGTGAGACTCACTTTACTGCTAGCCCTTAACATACTTGAAAGCAGAACTGATTTCTTCATTTTCTGGAGGCAGCAGGATGGGGTAGTGAGGAGAACATATATTAATATTTTAGAGTTACTCAGACCTGGTTGAAACTCTAGCTCCTTTATTAGCTGTGTGAGTTTAAACAAGTTACTGAATCTCTGAAAATCAGTGTCTATGCCTGTCTCTGAGAAATAGCATTACCAATAATACAGAGCTGTGAAAAAGAGAGGTCACATTTTCATAATACTGGCATTATTGTAGCCATTCAGTGTAAGCTAGTTCCTTTTTTCTTTTCTTTTCTTTTTTAATGTATCTGCCCAATATCCTGGCCTAGAGTAGACACCCAATAAACAACATAGCTAACCTGGAATGTGAAAGATCTCTACAATAAGAATTACAAAACACTGTTCAAAGAAATGAGAGAAGAGATAAACAAATGGAAAAACATCCCATGCTCATGGAAAGAATCAATGTCACTAAAATGGCCATACTACCTAAAGCAATTTATAGATACAATGCTATTCCTGTCAAATTACTAATGACATTCTTCACAGAACTAGGAAAAAAAAAAATTTGAGTCAACATGGAACCCAAATCCCCAAATAACCAAGACAATCTTAAGCAAAAAGAATGAAGCTGGAGACGTCTCGTCACCCAACATCAAACTATATTACAAGGCTACAGAATCCAAAACAGCATGGTACTGCTACAAAAACAAGCACATAGACCAATGGAACAGAACAGAAAGCCCAGAAACAAGGCAATACACCTACAATCATACGGTTCTTGACAAAGCTTACAAAAACATGTAACGAGAAAAGACTACTTATTCAATAAATGGTGTTGGGATAACTGGCTAGCCATATGCTAGCTGGATCTCTTACTTCACCATATACAAAAATCAACTTAAGATGAATTAAAGTGGAACCCAAAACTATAAACAAAACAACTTGGAAGACAACCTAGGCTATACAATCCTGGACATGGAAACAGGCAAAGATTTCATGACAAAGACATCAAAAGTAGTTACAACAAAAGCAAAAATGGACAAATGAGATCTAGTCAAACTAAAGAGTTTCTACACAGCAAAAGAAACTATCAACAGAGTAAACAGATGAGCTACAGAATGGGAGAAAATTTTTGCAAACTATACATCTGACAAAGGTCTAATACTCAGCATCTACAAGGAACTTAAACAAATTCACAAGAGGAAAACAAGCAACTCCATTAAAAAGTGGGCGAAGGACACGAAAAGACATTTTTCAAAAGAAGACATACATACAGCCAACAAGCATGTGAAAGAAGCTCAACATCACTGATCATTAGGGAAATGCAAATCAAAACCACAATGAGATACCATCACATGTCAGTCAGGATAGCCATTATTATAAAGTAATAATAATAATAATAGATGCTAATAATGTTGCAGAGGAAAGGGAACACATACACTTTTGGTAGGAGTGTAAATTAGTTCAGCCATTGTGGAAGACAGCGTGGTGATTCCTCAAATTGCTGAAAGCAGAATTTCCATTCAACCCAGCAATTATATTACTGGGCATATCCTCAGAGGAATATAAATCATTCTACCATAAAGACACATGTCTGTAAATGTTCATTATAACACTATTCACAAGAGGAAAGACATGGAATCAACCAAAATGCTCATCAATCACAGATTGGATAAAAAAAATGTGGTACGTATATGCCATGGAACACTAGGTAGCCATTAAAAAAAAAATGAGATAATGTCTTTTCACAGAACATGGATGAGCTGAAGGCTATTATCCTTAGCAAACTAATGCAGGAATAGATAAATACTGCATGTTCTAACTTAAAAGTAGGAGCTAAACAATGAGAACACATAAACATTAAAAAGGGAATGACAGACTCTGGGCTCTACTTCAGGGTGGCTGGTGGGAGGAAGGGGAGGAGCAGAAAAAAATAACTATTGGGTACTAGGCTTAATACCTGGGTGATGTAATAATCTGTACAAGGAAACCCCCATGACATGAGTTTACCTATATAACAAACCTTCACAAGTACCCCTGAACCTAAATTAAAGTTAAAAAAAGAATTTGGGAAGAAAAGAGGGGGGAGTTAATTTTATTCTTAAAACTATGTCAAAAGTAAAATATGGCCACTGCTCTTATTCATTAACTGAGTTATCTAAAAGCCCTGGTGAAGATTTGTCATTCAAGTGAAGGAGTAGAGTGGAATAGGAGATCAAAATGTTTTCGATAGGAAATAAAAGAGCTTAGACAGATGGAAAGAAGAGAGGCAGAATCCTCAGGGAGAGGAGAAAGAAGTTAAACTAATTCCCAGAAAACCTTTTGTAGCTTTCAGTGCCACAATCTTGGTCCAAAAACCGCTGGAGTGAAGATTTGCATGTTGGTTCATTGTTGTGTAATGATCACTACGTAAAAAGTAAACAGGAAGAGGGTGGTTACAAACTCCATTTCTGTAGCTTCACTGAGATAGAGAGGAAAGTAATATCTTTTGGTCTTAGATGTTAACCTTTACCATGCCACTTGCCAGCTTCATGAATTTTTTTTTCCCCAGATAAAGGGAGAAATAATATGTGCCTTGTCAGGCTCAAATGTCACACACACACACACACACACACACCCCACACACATATCACACACACACACACACACACATACCACACACACACACACACCCCACCCACACACATACCACACACACACACACACACGCACACATACCACCCACACACATACCACACACACACACACACACACTTTGTATAAGGTACAGGTGTGTGCCCTATACAAAGCACCTCACAAATCTTAAAGCATAAGGCTTACATACAATGGACACTCAATAGATATTTATTTCATTTTGCTTGTTTTGATTCGGTTTTCCCACATATGTCACCTCCTTTCTTTTTTCTTTTCTGTCTTTTTTCTTTTTCTTTGTTTTTATTTTTTGGGGATAGGGTCTTGCTCTTTCAGCCAGGCTGGAGTACAGTGACATAATCACAGCTCAGTGCACCCTTGACCTCCCAGGCTCCAGAGATCCTCCCACCTCAGCCTCCTGAGTAGCTGGGACTGCAGATGCACACCACCACACCCAGCTAATTTTTGTATTTTTTTGTAGATACAGGATTTCACCATGTTGCCCAGGCTTGTCTCAAACTCCTGGGCTTGAGCAATCCTCCTGCCTTGGCCTCTTAAAGTGGTAGGATTACAGGTGTGAACCACTATGCCTGGCCCACTTCCTTTCTTTAGAGAAAACTAAATGCACTAGTTTAGAGAAATAACTAAATTCACTTGTTGCTCTATTTGAACTTGCCCAGTTGTCAACATACTCTCTGCCATCCTGCCCCCTCATGAAGCTTTCAGGAGTTGTGGATGCTTCAAGTCACCACTACACTATCCTACTTAAGGACAAAAAAACCCAAGTCTAACTTCTCTTCCATTTCTGTTTCGTTTACCACCAGACTTCCAAGCCTCTTGGGTGTCAGCCAAGCATGATATCATTCACAGCAGATAACCAGTGAGCAAAAACAAAGAGACAGATACACCAGCAGTGTGACATATGCATTGGTTAACATTTATCCACCCATTTTTAAATTCACTCATTGTACCTACTCAATGAAAGGCCACACTGGGCCTTGCGGAGGAACATGATTCAGGTAAGATATTTCTTATTTTTACGCAGGATCAAGAAACAAGCTGTTTATACCCAGCTTGAAATCTTTCTCAGTAAACCTTTTCAATAAAATAAATGTCAGTTGTTGACACAGTTTTTGGCACATAGTAACATTTAATAAATCAAAGGTGAAATAACAGAGGTGCTAATAATAATTACAATCGAAGTAGTGGTGTTAGTGGTCATATAGATTGTCATTTTTATTCTCCCCCATGTCTGTTGCTAATTTCCCTGGGTTTTCTTTTCTGGAAGTTTCAATGAGGCAAGTAGCCTACTACTTAAAAATATTACAGGAGACTGGAAAAGGAGTAACTGTACAGGACAGCACTTCATTAAAAACATAGAAGCCATATGATTGGATCCTCTTCACTTTTTATTCACAAATCCACAAATACACCTGCTTCTTTTTTTTTATTTTTTAATTTTTTTAAAGTTTTCAATTAGCAATAATCGAGCCTTGGATAAACCTCATTGGCTACGATACTGCCACTGCGCAAAGCTCCACCTGCTTCTTTACCCATATTCTTCTATCAAAAGTCAGTCCCTGTATATGAACTTTAGATGTTAACCGTTTTCATCTTTACACATATTCCTTCTTTCCTCTCTTTTGCATTGTCAGTCTCTCTCCCTTTCTGCTGAATCAGCCTCATAAGCATACATAAGATATAGTAGTGCCTGTTAGATCAAAGAAATTTTATTCTGACCTCACTTTTCCCTCTAGTTATCATCACATTTCTTGCCCCCCAACAACATTGTTGACTTGTTAGCTCAACTTCCTCATCTTTCATTCATTCTTCAATCCACTCTGTTCAGATTTGTATCACCACTGTGCTGGAATATATGTCATTAAAATCACCAACAATCTGATATATATTGTTCTTACTATCCTTAGGATCTTTTAACACAATCAATGACTACCTCTGCTTTAGACACACTCTCCGTCTTTCATTTTCATAAGCATCTCTAGGTTAAAGTGGATAAAACTGAATTTAACCAAATGTTAGGGGAAAACTGAATAAGTTTCCCTCCCTAACTGTTTTTTTGTTTTTTTCCCCTCAGTCATCCCCTTTTGGAAAAATGAGTTCAATATAGATCTGGGTTCTCAAGCCAGAAAAATAAAATTCCCTGTGATTCGACTTGTCTTCTGTGTCTCTCTCCCCCTCTCTATCTCTGTCTTTCGGTTTTTTTTCTCTCTCTCTCATCATTAATAACCAATCCATTATCAATCCATCTTTAAGTATAGAATCTTTTCCAAAATGAATCATGAATCCTTTTTTTTTTTTTTTTTTTTTTTTTTTTTTTTTTTTTTTTTTTTTTTTTTTTTTTTTTTTTTTTTTTTNTTTACCTTCACTACCACTATCTTCATCTAGATCACTTTCAATTCTTGGTGGAATACTGCAAAACCTCCTAACTGGTCTCTTACTTCTTTGCTTGTCTCTTTCTATCCATCAAGTACTTCAAGTAAAATTTAGGTAAGCACGGTTTGGTCTTTTTAGATATTATTTAAAGTTTAACCTATTAGCCAGAATACAAGTACAAGCTCCATAAATAAAGCTTAGATGGATTTTCACGATCTTTCTTATTGACTACCTTTTTAATCTCCTCTCTTGAAACTTTTTGTTTATTATTTTATGTTCGAGCAACATGGATATGCTTAGGGTCCTTGAAATGTTCAACCTTTCTTCTTCATTAAATAAAGCCTAGCTTCTCTCCCAAGAAATCCTCAGAGACCCTTTCAAAAAGCAGAGTACATCATTATTTTGCTTCTGCTACCTCTGTATTTTGTGCACATTTCTATTATTAATAATTTCCAGATATGTTTGTGTCCCCTAATAGAGTAGTTCTCCAACTTGGCTGTACATTGGAATCACCTGAGAAGTTAAAACAAAACAAAACACACAAACACAAAACAAAACTATGGCCTGGATTTTTCATACTCAGAGCTTCTGATTTAATTGGTATGGAGTGTAGCCTGTGTTTTAAGAATTTATATATATTCCCGATATATATATATATATATATATATATATATATATATATATATATATATCTCCCAGTGATTCTAATATGCAGTGAAGTTAGAGACTCACTCCTTGAGGCTAGGGATGTTCTATTTTTATTTTTAATCCCTATATCCCAGGTGTTCTAAATTCTGTTTGGCACATAGTTGGAATTAAATTTATGTTGGTAAAAATGTACTAACCAATGAATAAAGAGCTTATGATGCAATATAATTCCCAAGTGAAACAGGTAAAGTTAAGGATTGTGAATTTTCCACAAGACTTAAAAAATGTTAAATGTCAAGGGCAGACTTGCAGTAGATAAGTAAAACGCTAAAATCGAAAACAGGAAAATAGAAATAAATGCAATATATAAATAGAAACAGTCACCTTTGAGATTAAGTCTGAGACCATTTGCAAAGTGAATAGAAGAAACTGGAGAGGGAGAATTGGGCAGTGAGATTTTAAAAGTATGGGAATGATAACAAGAGGCCAAAGCAGGTATTCAATGAAATTTTTTAGAGAAAGTAAATTGAAATTTTTAGAGAAGGCACTAAATTGATACAACCATTTAAGAGAAAGATGCATTCTAATTGTGCAACCCACTTTTCTAACTTCCAACAATTAATGGGGCTTTGAATTCAAGTGAAAAAATAGAATATTTTTTTGTTGCCAACTATTACGGTAATGATAATATCACAGTTGAAGGAGCTGAGATTAAAGCACAGTAAAGAACATGAATTTTAGAGAAACATTATGTGGTTTTCCCAACAGCTGTGTGGCTTTTGGCAAATCACTTAACCTCTGTGACTCAATTTCCATATGGGTAAAATGAGGATAACAATTATACCTTTTTAATGTAGTAATTATGAGCAATAAAGGTGTTAATTTATGTAAAGTGCTCAGAAAAGCCTAGCACAGAGTAAGTAACAGTAAATGTTAGTTTTATCATTATAGATGTAGGAGTATCTGTAATGTAGATAAATGTATACACTTCTGTACAGATGTCTAAATTGTCCATGACTTAAACAATGCCAAGGCTAATATATAAAGTGTTAAAAAGGAAAAGTGAGATTGTGTTCTACAAATACAAAAGTTGATTTCCATTTTAGAACTAAATCCATATATACATACATGTGTAAAGATGTATTTGATCTCACTTTGTTTATCCTTTGGACACATAGGCATACACATGTACCACCTTACAATTGCAGTAAAATCGCCAAATTAGTGAACCTTAAAAGGATTCTCTCAAAACTCTTAGTTAATAGCAAAATTATATACAGTCTATACATAGGTTAACTAACTGTTGCCTAGGAGAAGTCATTAAGTCTTCACTGATTAGGTAAGAATATTTTACAATTAGTCTAGAAATGTTCAGTATGAAAACGGGTTCATCTAAATTTCTTGAGTGTTGAGATTACTGTTCTCCTAGGTAGTTAACAGTCATGTGATTCCACTGACATGGCTAATGAATGTGATTGAAAAACTTAAATATCCCATGTTTGTTATTTCTTTTTTACATAGAACTTTTCTGTCCAAGTAATTACAAATTATTCTTAAAACAGGCCAAAATTATTGTTTGAAGCTTAAACTTTTCTATAAGTCTCAACATTCCAGGGAGTACATCAAATTATCAGAGGCAACATATGTATTTATTGTTACCAAAGTCTCTGTTTTTGACTATACCTTTTCTTCTCTATCTTTCCAAATGTATTTCAAGGCTCACAATGTCTCATTCTCTGTGGAGTTATGGAGTATTTCTCTTATTGGACTTTCAAAAACACCCATCGTCTGAATTACATAGGTAAGTTTACACAAAGTAATAGTAATACTAAGAAGAAGAATTGATCCTGAAATACACAAAGAAATGCTTTAACTTAGTTAAGTGTGCCTGAGGGCGCAGCTTTAGAGGATTCATTTTATGGATATATAAAAATTATTTATGATTATACATATAGAGATTAATACATATATACACACATATACTTATATATCCAAGAATATTAGATATGTTAGCATATAGAGTAATATATATTTGTAAATATATTATTAATATGTACAAATACTAGTACAGTGCATGTATTAGTAATACATGTTAGTGGTCATGAATTCATATGGGTCTGCAGCAACCTCAATTCTACCTCCTCAGAAGAAAGAATTCAACCTAGGAGGCATAAGGCAGAAGGAGAGACTGAGTCAAATTTTAGAGCAGAAATAAAATTTTATTAAAAATCTTTAGAGCAGAAACAAAAGGAAGGAAGGTCCAGTTGGAAGAGGGTGAGGTGGTGGGCTTGAAAGACAAGTGCCTTGTTTGATCTTTGACTTGGGAGTTCATATGTTGACATTCTTCTGGGGTCTTGCGTTACCATTACTTCTCTCCTGATTCTTCCCTTGGGGTGGGCTGTCTGCCCTCACAGTGGCCTGCCAGCACTTGGGAGAGCCGCATGCTCAGTGTGTTCACTGGAGTTGTACGCATGCTCACTTGAGGCGTTCTTCCCTTACCAGCTGAATGTCCCTGAAAGGTCATATGCCAGTGAAATGCCACCATTTTGCCTCTTAATGCACATGCTTGAGCCTATTTGTCAAACTCCTGAGATCTTATCAGGAAGCTACTGATCACTAGTTTCAAGATATTTCTGTCTTCTGGGAGACTGTCTTTCACTGGCACCTGCTGGGACCAACTGTTATTTTAGATAAACAGTGTAACAACCACCTTAACCATCACCAGATAGTTGCCTCGTATTCTTGGTTTCAGAGGGGAAGCCCTCTCTTCCCCTGCTTATGACTGATTAGCTACCTACTGTAATATATAAATACTAATATACACATACTGTATATACCAATATATGCTAATATAATATATTCTTTACAGTTTATTATATATAAACACATTATTCATTATATAATACATATATACTTTTTGCTGCTGAGTTAAAATAAATGGATACTCTTTATTTATCTTTTTAGTCTCCCCAAACTGCAGGTTTACTCAGACCAGGCCAACCTTATTTTTTACCTCGAACTTAGCCAAAACATATCCTCACCATTCATAACGGAGAAGGGCCCAGTAGTATATCAGAGACAGCCCGTTCTAGGTTCCCAAGCAGATTTATACATTTTCAGGAATTTTGCAAGCCAGTTGTTAAACTGAATCCTTAGTAAAAATTAACTTATATAAACTTACAATTAGTTTATATTAAAAACGCTAATGAATCTTTAAAACTCATTACTTGCTAATTATTTTCTACATTTTGCCATCATCTATGTTCTTAACATTTTTCCTGTCTATTTTTATCTTTATGTGCAAGTACTACATAATCATGCGCTATTGTGAATGTCTTCTGACTCCTGTGTTCAGTGCTGTCTTGTTGGTAGATTGTAATGAGCCACAGTAGGAGTATTTATACCATAGAAATTGGCCAATGATTAAAGCTTAAGTCAGTGCCTTTTTTCTGCACTGCAGAGTCAGATGTTAAACATTTGCCATCACACCCCTGGAAGAATCTATTACCTAGTATCCTGCATACTTTTCTTGGATACTTGAAGATTAGTAGTTAAATTAGGTAGTTGTGAAAGTAAAGCAGAATTGGTATGTAGATTACATATATATATATATATATAATATGTATGATGACCCACATAAACCTAGTTAAATTACATCCAATAAAGAAAGAACAGAGAGTAGAGGGAAGATTTCCCTGGAAACTGTCACAGAACACACGCATCCATGCTTTTGAATAATGAATTTAATTTCCAAGCTTCGCATAAAGCTCTTGCCTGCCTTTGCTCTCCCTTGCTCTCCCTTAACCTTTTCCTACTTCCTTTCCTTCATCCCTTTATCTGAACTTCTTAATGAGATGCAATTCTAACCTGTTCCTTCCCTCTCTATTATTCCACTAATCTGTCTCCACCCACCTAATTAAGGTGATCACCTCCTTCTTTCTCCTGCAAAGCAGTATTAATCACCCCTCAGTACTCTGGCAGAGTGACCTTCAGCCTACATGATCTGGGTAACAATCTTAGAGAGCCTTCCAGCACCTTTCCTGTGCCTGCCCTCTTCTTTCTTCCCTCCTGGGAAGAGGTCAGGTCTGCTGCTTGGAAACCATTCTCCAACCTCTTAGCTATTCTCCGCCCACTAAGCTGTTTATCAGCTTTGGTCAGAAAATCAAATTTTTTCTACCCATATTTTTCTCTAATTACTTTCTCTAGTCCTCTTATAGACTCCCAGGAGACTGAATTAATCTTATCAAAAATCATTCCAGGAACAGCTGAAGGAGTTGTGGGTGTTAGCACATGTTAAAACAACTCTAACTCTTCAATTTCCCCAAAAAAGGAAGAGAATTTGCTCTGTGAAACCCATGGAAGACAGAGCCAGGAATTGTAGGGTTTTTTTAAAAGTGCAATATAATTTCAGACTAAGACAGGAAATTCTACTTTGAGCTTCCCTAAATAAGTATAGGTTGATGACCAGGAGTGAGCTTCAGGTCTTAGGGCTTATTTAAGAGCCATCACAGAAATGATGCCTGGGTAGAGTGGAAGGCTGGATTAAAGTGTCTTTAAGTTTTCTTCTATTCTAAAACCAGTTGGTTCCCTAAATCTCTGAGTTGTAGCCTGAAACACTGGCCATGGGACCAATATTTCTGACTTGCATTCATCTCTTGCTCTTCACCCCCCACACCCCCTGTTGCTTTGTACAATTTATAGCATAATTTCATATCCCTGCTTGAAAACAAAGCAGAGTTTCTTTATTACCAGATCCCCAATGGGTTTTGATCAGTTCTCTTTGAAGTAAGCCTGCATTGCTTTCTTTCTTCCAATAGAACAAAAGGCTAAATCGTCTCCAGTGATATAGTGAAGTATTTCTCAAAGTAGGAAAAAAATAAGACAAAGTAAAATAAACTGTTAAAGAGCCTTAATCAAGCATTTCAGAAACAAAGGACAAAACAGAAAAGGAAGAATGGGGACTTGAATATGCAGAGATAATAGCAGTTCTTACAATGCCTTTCATCCCTGGCTCTTACACATGTGGAGCAATATTACTGCCCTCATTTTTCATCTTATTATTGGTTAGCATTTATATTTGCAAGGAGTTTAGGGTTCATTTTTATTATCAATCCCCCACAATCCCGTGGTGGGAAAGGCAGAGACTGGAGTCTCCTTTGGTTCTGATATGATAAATGATCACAGAAAAATTAGAGGCTTTGATCCAGTTTCTGCCTGTGGATAGGGGCCAGGATGGGACTGAAGAACTTGACCACCAAGTCCACATTCTGAACAGGGGGCATTTAAGTTGTGCATGTGGAAGGAAGCATACTGTGGTGGAAAGAATACTACTTTGGCCATGATTGATCTTAGGAAAGTTGTTGTCGTTGTTGTTTTCCTCTGAACTTTGGCTGTCTTTTCAGTAATATTCAGGAAGAATAAAACCTACACAACTACATTAAGAGAATACCTTAAGGTTTGAGAATACATTAAGATTAAACGTTTGAAGCAGTAGTTGGTATTCTGTAAAACTCAGTTCCCTTTTACATCTCTTTTGATGTATTCTTAGAGTGTGATTGTGATTCCACAAGGTTGTGGTAACTTGCTGATTGAACCCTAGGCAGTAGGATAAGTGGTTTATACTGGTGAAGTAGAGAGGCACACTGCCAAGTCCCTTCCCCTAAAAATCTGATTTTACAGATCCTAGATAGAGGGCATTGAAGTTGGATGTACATTTTTGCTGCTTATTTCATTGAGAGGTGGGAGTCTGATACCATTTAAAGGTAAAATCTCATAGCATTAATGACTTGCTGCAACAGAAAATGGAAGAAGTGATGCAATGCCAGTTAGGGTACTTGCCTGTAAGTGAACTGCTGATTTCCACCTTGCCTATTGCAGTTCTGACCTTAGAGATGTATGTCTGCACACCAACTGACAGTCCCAGCTGAGCCCACACTTAATAATTGACATAGGAGTAAAGCCGTCTTGGATCTTCTGTAACAGCCCATCTGACAATCAAATACAGCCAAGTGACCTTTGTTGATGCCACATGGAAGAGAAGATTCAACAAATTGAGTCCTGCCCAAATTCCTGGACCACAAAAATATATAATAGAATAGAACAGAAGGATTAATGTTTTATGTCTCTTCTTTTGGTAGTTTGTTATACAATAATGGATAACTAGAACACCAAGTAACTTCTTCCTGCCTAACTGGAGCTCCAATCTGAGCCACTATCTACATTTCTAACCCAAATTCCCTGAATACTTTGCACAATATGTGCTTCTCTGAAAATGAGTTCTCTTTCTAGAAGACCCACCCGTATATCCTTCCAGCTCCATGGAAATCTCACTTCTTTACTGACTGCCTTTTGATAATCTCTATCAGTCAAGATAAGTAACGTTGTCTGTTCTAAAATACAAAAATCTCAATGATATTGTATGAAAAACATATTTATTTTTTACATATTGCATTTGACAAGGACTAGACTTTTCTCAGAGATGGCTCCTCTCTAAAAGGTATGACAGGTTTCAAATCTTTTTACCACTTAGGATTCCACTGTTTCCTTGGGCCTTCTTGATCCTCTCTGCTAGATCCCCCTACATCAGGCCTGGTGAAAGAATATAATGCATGGGGCAAAGAATCTCATGAGAGATGGCAGAGGCCGCGACTGAGATTGTCTGTATGTTTTCCCCACATGCCATGATATAGTATTAGTTACAAGGCTCCAACTGAACTTCAATAAAAGTTAAAAAGTATAGGCTTACTGTGTATCCAGAAAAATGAGAGCAACTGGTAAAATCCAATAGCAGGTGCCATTTTACAGGCCTCTTTTCCTTTTCCCCAGTGCATAAACAATGTTTAGCTGTTTAAGTCCAGATATTATACTTAATTCAACATTAAGTAATTAATGTATACCAGGAGCTAGTCTTTAGGCAGAGTTTTCTGGATGAAGTCCTGTTTTTGTAGATATAAAATAAACCCTAAAGAAAATTTGAATGGGACTAAGATTTACTCAGCCTCTGCTATACCACTCTTGTCAAACAATGCAGAACTATGGTGAGTATGAGTGTTTAAATCCATATTAGTTTCAGATTTATTCCACACCATTATTCTGGCTGTGTGAGCTGGACATATTACTTAAATTCTCTGAGTTTCAGTTGTAATGAGAATAACAACATCCATGCCATATAGTGAATAACAGTAAAATATAGTTTTGATAAAGATACTAAAAAATGCATTTTATTCCTTGTTCCAACATGCCACCTAAAATACCCTCTGATGGACAGCCTCTCCTCTGTTTTCTTGGCATTGTTAATCAGTTATGACATTTTATTTTCTACTCATTCTGTTATTACCCTCAGAATTCTTCCTAGCATGCCTTTCCAAGCAGTCAAGACCAATATATTAGAGTTAGTTTTTAAAACAAAACCTCATTTGTGATCTTTCATATAACACATTCACTTGACAGAAAATCTTGCTGTCTGGTTTAGGACTGTTATGTTTTTATGTAGGCGTGTTTACTTCTCCAAAGGCCTGTTAACTCTTTGAGGAGAGAGATCCTGATTTTATTGTCTTTGCCATGGTACCCAATCATAACATTCAGTACTTAACAGATTGTCTCTGAATTGCATCTATGATACAGAAAATAATACTCTTTATTCCAAGTCTACTATGAGTTAAATGTGTGACATGCATAATTTTAGTTAATGTTAATTTAAAAAAATCTATGAGGAAGAACTATTATCGTGCTGATTTTGCTGATGAAGGAATAGAAGCTTAAAAAATTTAGGCATTTAGTAAAATTCAACATTCCTTTATGATAAAATCTTCCAACACACTGGGTACAGAAGAAAAATACCTTAATGTAATAAAGGTAATATATGACAAACCCACAGCTAACATCATCATACTGAGTGAGGACGAATTGAAAGCTATTCCTTTAAGAGCTACAACAACACAAGGATGCCCACTTTCACCATTCATACGCAACATAATACTGGAAGCACTAGCCAGAGCAATTAGGTAAGACAGAGAAATAAAGAAAGGGCATCCAATTTGGAAAAAAAGATATCAAATTCTTCTGTTTTGATTACAAGATCTTATAATTAGAAAAACCTGAAGACATCACCATAACAACTTTTAGAGTTGATAAATGAATTCAGTAAAATTGTAAGACACAAAATTAATATACACAATCAGTAGAATGTCCACATAGCTACAGTGAATAATACGAAAAAGAAATCAAGAAAGCAATTTAATTTATAATAGCTAGGAAAAAAAAATACCTAGAAATAAATGTAACAAGAGGTGAAAAATATTCACAGTCAAAATTATAAAATATTACTCTAAAAAAAGGAAGTGGATACACAATAAATGGAAACATAGCTCATGTTCATTAGTTGGAAGAGATAATATTGTTAAAATGTCTATACTACCCAAAGTGATTTACAGATTCAATGCAAACCCTACCAAATTACCAATGACAATCTTCACAGAAATTGAAAAAAAAATAATTTAAATTCATATGGAATCACAAAAGACCCTGAATAGCTAAATGAATCCAGAGCAAAAAGAACAAAGCTGGAAGCATCACAATACCTAACTTCCAAATATGCTACCAGAGGGTGGAGTAAGATGGCCAAACAGAAGCCCACACCATTCGTTCCCCCGCAGGAATACCAAATGTTTACAACTAACACAAAAAAAAGCACCATCACGAGAACCAAAAATTAACTGAACAATCACAGTACCTGATTTTAACTTCATGTGGCAAAAAGAGGCACTGAAGAGGGTAGGAAAGACAGTAGTGAATCACCGATACTATTCCTCCCCCAGCTCCCAGCAGCACGGAGAAAATCTCTGTGCTTGGGAGAGGGAGAGTGCAGTGAATGGTGGGCTTTACATTGGATTCAATGTTTTCCTGTCATAGTGGAGAGCAAAGCCATGCTGTGCTCAGCTGATGCCCACACATACAGGGAGAATTTGGATCAGATCTAGCCAGAGGAGAATTACCCATAGCAAACTTGTGTTTCTTGGCAGACCTCACCACTGTCAGCCAAAGTGCTCTGGAATTCTAGATAAACTTGAAAGGCAACCTAGGACCCGAAGACTCCAGCACCTAGTGCTGGGATAGGCTTAGAGCTAGTGGACTAGGATGGCACATGGCCTAGAGAGAAATCAGATGAAGTGGCTAAGGGAGGGCTTGCACCACTTCTTCCCCAACCTCAGCCAATGGAGCTCACAACAACAAAAGTGACTCCTTTCTTCTGCTTGAGAAGAAGCAAGCAAAGAATAAAGAGAACTTTGTGTTGCCTCTTGGATACCAGCTCAGCCACAGTAGGATAGGGCACCAGGCAAAGCCATGAGGCCCTCACTCCAAGCCCTACCTCATGGACAACACTTCTAGACGCAACTTGGGCTAAAAGGTTACCCACTGCCTTGAAAGGAAGAACCCAGTCCTGATAAGATTCATTACCCACTGACTAAGAAGCCCTTGGGCCCTGAGTAACCAACAGCAAAACCCCCGTAGTATGCCATAGGCCTTGGCCTCTGAGATATGCTGGCTTCAGGTGTGACCCAGCACCTTTCCAGCTATGTTGGCTATGGTGAAAAACTCCTTCTATTTGAACAAAAACATAGGGAAAATTAAAGAGGACTTTGCCTTGCATCTCAGCTACAGTGGGGTGGAGCACCAAGCAAGCTCTTGGAGTCCCAGAGCCAAGGCCCAGGATCTTGGATGGCAGTTCTGAACCGGCCATGGGCTACCAGATGAACCCACTGCCCTGAACAGGGAGTCTCAAACGTGGCACCATTCACCACAAGGTGACTGAAGAGCCCTTGGGCGCCATGTGAACATCAGTACTGGCCTGGCAGAACCCGCTGTGGGCTGGTGGTGGTGGCGGCCACAGAGAGAGGCCCTTATGCCTGTGGAAATGGGAGGGAAGAGCAGGAAGTATTTTATCTTATTGATTGAGTGCCAGCTTAGCTGCAGTAGGATAGAACATTAGGTAAATTTCTAAGGTGTTTTTTTTTACTTTATTCACTGCCTTCCAGAATCTCTGGACCCAGCCAGGACATGGGAAAACTCACTGCCCTAAAGGAAGGGACACAAACCAAGTTGGCATTGCCACTTGCTGATCACAGAGCCCTAGGGCCTTGATTGAACATAGGCGGTAGTCGTAGTGGTTACACCGGGTCTTGGGTGGGACCCAGTGCTGTGCTCACTTCAGATTTGAACCAGTGGTGATGGCCTTGTGTCCACCTCCCCAGTTCTAGGTGGTTCTTGTGTCTCCCTCCCCAGGGGTGTTTGTGTCCCCCTCCCCAGTTCTAGGTGGTTCACAACAGAGAGAGTGAGAGACAGACTCTATTTTTGGGAAAGAAAGTAAAAGAAAATAACAAGAGCATCTGCCTAGTAATCTAAAGAATTCTACCAGATCTTACCCAAGACTGTCAAGGTGGTACTTCTATGAGTCTGCCAAAACCATCTTCTCTGGAATGAAACTAGAAATTAATAACAAAAAAAAATCACTTTATTGGGCTTGGGGCCCAAGTCCCTTTGAACACCTGAAAAGCTTTCCCAAGAAGGACAGGCACAAACAAGCTCAGCCTGTGAAAATCACAATATATGCCTAACTCTTCAGTGCCCAGACACTGACAAACATCTACAAGCATTAAGACCCTCCAGGAAAACATAACCTCACCAAATGAACTAAATAAGTCACTGGAGACCAATTCCAGAGACACACAGATGTGTGTCCTTTCAGACAATTACTTCAAAATAGGTGTGTGGAGGAAATTCAAAGAAATTCAGACTAACACAGAAAAGGAATCCAACATTCAATCAAAAAATTCACCAGAAGATTGAAATAATGTAAGATACTCAAACAGAAATCCTAGAGTTGAAAAACACAGTTGACCAACTGGAGAATGAATCAATGTCTTTTTTTTTTTTTTTTGGAGGAGTTTCACTCTTGTTACCCAGGCTGGAGTGCAATGGCGCGATCTCGGCTCACTGCAACCTCCGCCTCCTGGGTTCAGGCAATTCTCCTGCCTCAATCTCCTGAGTAGCTGGGATTACAGGCACACACCACCATGCCCAGCTAATGTTTTGTATTTTTTTTTTAGTAGAGACGGGGTTTCACCATGTTGACCAGGATGGTCTCGATCTCTTGACCTCGTGATCCACCCATCTCGGCCTCCCAAAGTGCTGGGATTACAGGCTTGAGCCACCGCGCCCGGCTGAATCAATGTCTTAAAGCAAAATTGATCAAGCGGAAGAAAGAAATAGTGAGCCTGAAGACAGGTTATTTGAAAATATATGGTCAGAAGAGGAAAAAGAAAAAAAGATTTCTTTTTTAAAAAAGAAGCATGCCTACAAGATCTAGAAAATAGGCGTAAAGGGGAAAATCTGTTATTGGCCATAAACAGGAGGTAGAAAAAGAGATAGATTTTGAAAGTTTATCAAACCGATAATAACAGAGAACTTTCCAAACCTAGAGAAAGATATCATATAGACCAATGGAACAGAATAAAGAACCCAGAAACAAGTTCATGCGACTGCAGTTAATTTATTTTTAACTTTCTTTCTTCCTTTTTTTTTGAAATGGAGTCTCACCCTGTCACCCACGCTGGAATGCAGTGGTGTGATCTTGGCTTACTAAGACCTCCACCTCCTGGGTTCAAGCAACTCTCCTGTGTCAGCCTCCTGAGTAGCTGGGACTACAGGTGGGTACCACCATGTCTGGCTAATTTTTGGTAGTAATGAGGTTTTGCCCTGTTGGCCAGGCTGGTCTTGAACTCCTGACCTCAGGAGATCCACCAGCCTCAGCCTCCCAAAGTGCTTGGATTGCAGGCATGAGCTATGGTGCCAGGCCTAGTGAATTCATTTTCAACAAAAATGCCAAGATGATACATGAGTGAAAAGGCAGTCTCTTCAATAAATGGTGCTGGGAAAATTGGGTATCTTTATGCAGAAGAATAAAATTTGACTTCTATTTTTCACCATATACAAAACAACAACAACAACAAATGAAAATTGGTTAAAGACTTAAATCTAAATCCTCACACCTCGAAACTACTACAAGAAAACATTGGGGAAACTTTCCAGGATATTGGTCTGGGCAAATATTTCCTGAATTATACTGCATAAGCATGGGCAATCAAAGAAAGCATGGACAAATGGTATCACATAAAGTTAAAGGGCTTCTTCTGCACAGCAAAATAATCAACGAAGTGAAGACACCATCCAAAGAACAGGAGAAAATATTTGCAAACTACTCATATGGCAAGGGATTAATAACCACAATATGTAGGGAGCTCATACAAGTTTATAGGAAATAATAAAATAATCTAATTTTAAAATGGGCAAAACATTTGAATAGACATTTATCAAAAGAAGGCATGAAAATTGCAAATAGGCATAGGAGAAGGTGTGCAACGTCACTGGTCATCAGAGAAATGCAAATAAAACTGTAGTGAGATATTATCTCACCCCAGTTAAAATGGCTTGTATTCAAAAGGCAGGCAATAACAAATGCTGGAGAGCATGTGGAGAAGAGAATCTTCATATACTTTTGCACTATTGATGGGAATTAGTACAACCACTGTGGAGAGATTTCTCAAAGAACTAAAATTTGAGCTACCATATGATCCAGCAATCCTACTGCTAAGTATGTACCCAAACGAAAGGAAATCCTACTGAAGAAGTATCTGCACACCCATGTTTGTTACAGCACGGTTCACAACAGCTAAGAGTTGGACGAAATCTACACGTGCATCAGCAGACAAATAGATTACAAAAATGTGGAATATATGCATAAGGAAGTACCATTCAGCTATAAAAAAGAAGATTCTGTCATTTGCAATAACATGATGGACTTGGATGTCATTATTTCAAGTGATATAAGTCAGGCACAGAAAGACAAACTTCACATGTTTCTCACATGTTATTTGTGGGAGCTAAAAATAAAAACAATTGAACTCATGGAGATAGAGAATAGAAGGATGGTTAACAGAGGCTGGGAACAGAAATAGATGAGAAAGAAGGAAAGTAGGGAAGGTTACTGGGCACAAAAGAAACAGTTAGAAAGAATGAATAAGACCTAGCATTCGATAACACAAGAGTCCATAATAATTTAATTGTACATTTAAAAATAATTAAAAGATTAAAATTAGATTGATTGTAACACAAAGGATAAATGCTTGAAGGGATAAATACTCCCTTTTCCATGATGCGATTATTACACATTGCATGCCTTTATCAAAGTATCTCATGTACCCCATAAATACATGCACTTACTATGTACCCAGAAAAAATAAAAATTAAAAAATACACTACAAAACTATAGTAAGCAAAACAACATGGTACTGGCATAAAAACAGACAGATATCCAAAAGAAAGTAAATCAATATGTCAAAAAAAGAATCTACACTTCTATGTTTATTGTAGCACTGTGCACAATAGCCAAGCAGTGGAATAAACCAAAGTGTCAATTTACTGATGAATGGATGAAGAAAATATAGCATATGTACACAAAGGAATATTATTCAATCAAAAAAAGAATAAAATCTTTTGTTTGCCACAACATGGTTGAGTCTGAAGGGTATAGTGTTAAGTGCAATAAGCTAGACACAGAAAGACAAATATCTCACATTCTCACTCATCTTGGAGATAAAAACATTGATCCCATGGAGGAAGAAGCACATGGAGGAGTGTAGATAAAGGAAAGCTGAATAAGTGGTACAAAAATACTGTTAGGAGGAATAAAGTATAGTGTTCAATAGCAAAGTGGGGGGAGTATAATTAACAATAATGTATTTTATGTTTCAAAGTTTTTTCAAAAGAAATATTTGGAATGTTCCCAACACAAATAAATGATAAATGATTGAAGCGATGAATCTTCCACTTACCCTAATTAGTCTGTTCTCACATTGCTATAAAGAACTACCTAAGACTGGATAATTGATAATAAAAAGAGGTTTAAATGACTCACAGTTCTGCAGGCTGTAAAGGAAGCATGGCCAGGAGGCCTCAAGAAACTTACAATCATAGTGTAAAGCAAAGGGGAAGCAAGCACGTCTTACATGGCCAGAGTGGGAGGTGCTACAGGCTACACGATTGAACAACCAGGTCTCATGAGAACTCACTCAATATCGTGAGAACAGCAAGGGGAGATCCACCTGCATGATTTAATCACGCCTCACCAGAACCCTCCTCCAACATTAGGAATTACAATTCCACATGAGATTTGCGTGAGGACACAAATCCAAATCATATCACCCTGATTTGATCATTATACATGGTATGCATGTTTTAAAATATCACATGTACCACATATATATGTACAATTTAGTGTCATTTTTTAAATGTCAAGTACTTTTCCAAAATTATTAGCTAATAAATGTGAGAAGCTGGATTGAAATTCAGAGCTCTCTGACTCCAAAACTTACATCCCTGATCACAGTCCTACACCATCATTAATGTGTTTTTTTTCTTCTTTCAAGATCACTCTTGGTTGCTGTGAGAGAAAAACTGATTCAGAGGACAGAAAAAAAAAATGAAGAAACATGGTGCTAGAAATAGGTTAGACAGGGAAAATGAGGATATGAGGGCAGATGAGGGAGACAGGTTATTATAAATAAACAGAAGAGGAGGTTTGCATAAAACAAAGATAGAAAAAAAGAGGATAAGGTGAAAGAGAGATGTTTGATTACGGTTTGGGGCCTGCATAATTTGCCCCCTACTAATAGAAATTGATTCTTAAAATAAAGGAAGAAAGTATGTTACAAACAAGTGCTTCTTAACAAACTTGAGTACGCTGTTTGAAAAGGCTTTTTGCCACTAAGATTTCTTTACTTGATATTTCTTCTTCGTACTTGGAAAACAAAGACAGAAAACAAAAGTGGTTTTTTGAGTGTTAGCTATAAGACACAGGGGAAATAGTTTTTGTATATTGATTTATTTAATTTCCAAGAAAACTCTGAAGGGCTATTGGCCCTATCCAGTTCCACAAACAATAAAACCAGAGGCTCAAAAAGAGTTCAGTCATGTAATATCCACAGCTAGTTAGTGGGAGATTCGTGTTTTGTGTAAGACAAAAGGTTTTTTGCTTTTTTTCCGTACATGACTGTTTTCTTTAATATCTGTATTCATAGCCATTGTATGATTATACATTATTTGTTTACTGCTTATTTTGTATTTGCAGAAACAGGACTTGAACCCGAATGATGTCTATAGAACAATTGGCATATGGCAAGTATTTGATGTTGATTCATGTGAACGCAACATCCAGACATAAATGGCCAAACCTTTGTTATGCATAGAGGAAGGAATAGCTGTAAAATACCACGTGCTATTGGCTCTGAAGATGATACTAGAAGTTGGACTGCTAGTAGAGAGTGAAGAGAAATTTATTGGAGTTTACTACTTCTAACTCTTCATATATGCATGTGTATGAACACTGCCTTTACTGGTTAGTTTGTAGGGTAGGTTCATGCTGTTTCCTCATATTACTGTAGGACTTTCTGTGTCCTCCTGTGCCTCTGCACAGTTCAAAAATGGAAGGGCAGTGCAAGAAGAAATGATTAAAGAGCTGGGAATGGAAACTTGGGATGCAAGATTAAAGGGATTCAGCCTGGAGAAGAGAAAGATGCAGGGCCAATTTAACAGTCTTCAAGTGCCTAAGAGGATGGCATAAGAAGGAAGGTGACCAAGTTCATATTAGAAAAGAAGAACTGGGCTTAGATTACAGTTTTCAAGACTAAAAGGGAAATTAACAAAGAACTGACCAGCTGCACGTCCTCAGGCACAAAATCAAGCTATATGGAGGAAGCTGTCTTTTTTCCTTCCTAGATAAAATCATTAAGTGAATAAATGTTCTTACGCCTTGTATTGAAAGTAGTTTGTAATAAATTCATTAATTACTTGTGCTTCTGCTATATGTCAGACATTGGGATACATTGTGATAAACATTTCTTCTTGCTACTCACTGGAAAGAAAAGGTCACACCCATTTTTACAAATGAAGAAGCTGAGACTCAGAAGTGGAAAGTAATTTTCTATAAGTCAGACCACTAGTAAATGTCAGGGTCAGGATTGCAGGCCAGGTCCATGTGGCTTCAAAAACAAAACCAATGAAAACAGTTATAACAATAAACATAGGTAGATGACTTTGTCTTTGGGAGGCACATTGTATTAAGAACCTTTGTACATTATGTCATTTGAACCTTCCTACAACCTGACTTCGAAAGGTTTTAAGTTCCTGGTTCTCAAGTGAAGAAGCACTGCAGAGTGGTAATGTAACCTGGCCAAAGTAATATATTTAGTAAGTGGTAAAGCCAGGATGGAAACTAAGATCTGTCTCGTTCTGAAGACCCCAATTTTCCCTCTATATCATGCCACAACAGCCCCTCAACTTTTTATATTAAAAGAGTTAAGAGTATCCAATAAATCCTAAATTAGTAACTGTCATGTAATAGAGAGATTAAAAATGTCATATAGTAAGAAGACAAGTTGAAACAAGTGTGATAGGATGAGCAGATAGGATATCAAGGTAAAAGTGACATTTTAATGGGTCTTTTAGGATGGATAAGGTTTCCTCTCAGACATAAGGAGAAAAAAAAAAGTGAGATAGGTTAAAGAAGAAAAAAACATGCAAAATTAACAGTACCAAAAATGTAGGAAACATAGGAAATTAAAAGAATATTAAATGTGTGGCCATGAACCATTTCCAGTAATTTTGGCACAGAGTATAGAACGCTTCCAAGTGACTACTGTGCATAAGACAGTGGTGTATATGTTTTATTTTATTCCTAGGCATAAAGCAAGCCCATATTTTCCAACCCCCTTTGTGTCTCAGTAGGATAAGGTGACTGAGTTCTGGTGGGTGCAATGTGAGAAGAAAGATTCAACCAACTAAGAACTTTCATGAGTGAGAAAGCAGCCATTTAGTTATCTGTGCTGGCAGTGAAAGAAGCACTCCTAGCTTGGGATTATATCTTTTAAACTGGCATCTTCCAAAGTGTATCCAAAGTGTATTTGCCATAACATTTATCCATGGAAATGCTCCATTATAATGGATTCTTATTAAATATGCCTGAATATTCATGTTGTGCATATTACATCCGCTCTGACAGACTCGTAATAAACACCAGGTTATCGGGGGCTGTGAGAAATCATGTAGAAAAGCAACCTAGTAAAGTGTTTAACTTGATGTTTTTCAAACACATTTTCCCCAGATAACTCATTCTAGTAACATCTACAATATCTTTGGAAACTCATGATTTATAGAACACAACATGGGAAATTGTGATCTTGTCAAGGTGGATCCATTGAAAATGTTTGACCAGAGAAGAAATAGTTTATCC
This sequence comes from Cebus imitator, assembly GCF_001604975.1. Lineage (NCBI taxonomy): Eukaryota > Metazoa > Chordata > Mammalia > Primates > Cebidae > Cebus > Cebus imitator. Next base: position 280,550 of record NW_016107551.1, read on the forward strand.
TTTCTCCCAAAGTCATGAAGTTTCACCCTGTGATCGCTTTTACTCATCAACTTTTCTTTAAGCTAAGAGGAGTTGCTAATCTGAGTCAGAGTTCAAAATCTTGTTTGGGCTATGCTCACTTGTAATAATCACTGTGCATTTAAATTCCACATGAATTGGCTCTTCCCATACAGTTCTTGCTTCTTACATTAACATGGTTTCACTTCTGGGTCAAATGACAAAAATACTCTCTCTCTCTCTCTCTCTCTCTCTCTTCCCCCTCTCCCTCCCTCTCTCTCTCTCTCTCTCTCTCTCTCCCCTCTCTCCACTTTCTCATTTTGGCATAATTCCCTAGAATCCTAGTTCCAAGATTTGTATTTTGAAAGAAAGTGAATATGTGAGAGTAGGAAGTATGTCCTAGGCTTCAAATTTATGCTGCTTGTTCCAACACTATTTCACTTCGGTGTTTAACACCCACCTTAATTCTCTGCATGTAGCTTCCTCAAACCTTGCAGGGAAGGTTTCTATTGCAGGTAAAGGGTGCCAGTTGCTTCCATTCCCCTGCATGAGACATCAGCACATTTGAATTATGTTTGAATCTCCGTCTCAGAGCAACCCAGAGTTGAGGGTAAAATCATAGCAATTAAGCAGTGCTTAATGTATCTGTAGGACTTTGAAGAATCAATTTTTTATGAAATAATTATAATCTTAAGGGAGATATATCTGAATATTACATATGACCCTTTTGTTAAAAAAAGGAAGTGGTGGTCCAGAGAAGTGAAATAACTGCTCCAAAGCAATTGAGTACATTGACGAACTTCATCATCCCAACCCTAGTCCTCTAAAGTTCCCTCCAAGAGCAACCACTGTGACCCTGTACATGGTTGCAGTAATATAATTTTCCAGTCAAGGAGTAAATAAGCTATCAGTTTCCTCCTTTTAACAATACTAATTCCCGTAAGATTACAGTAATCATCAAATATTATTTTATCATTATTATTTTTGTCACTAATGCTTTCAGATAGTCAACTCACAGTATTTTTGCCTGCCTTGAAATAAAGCAAGTTTTCCTTCTGAGATATGTCCAATGATAAAGTAAACTGGAAGAATCATAGTCTACATATCAGTTTCCTGAAGAACATGTTTACAAGAGGTGATATAATGTTTTCAGTTTCATGTTTTTAAAACACAAGTGATTATGCTATACATTAAGAAATATTATGGAGATTTATGTATTAGTAGAGACTAAACTATCTAATAACAGTAGCTTACATTTGCAAAGCACTTTTACCTGTGTGACTTCCTCTGAGCCTAAGATTAATGTGTGAAACACAAAGAGCAGGTAATCTTATCCCTTTTTCTACAAATGGGAACATCTATACACTGTAAGATACAATAATTTTCCAAGATCACAAAGTCAGTAAGAGATTGAGCCAAAACACACAGTCAGGCCTCTTGTTAGACTCATGCTCTTATTTCATCATCATACTTTGACATGATGAGGACAGTAGAGAAAAGCCAGACTTTGGTGCATGACAGGTCTGTGTATAAACTCTCTGGCTTCAGTTATCTTAGCTCTGTGCCCAGAAAGAAGTCATTTCACCTCTCTGAGCCTTCATTCGCTTAATGTAAAATCAGGGAAAGAATACTTACTTTCATTGTTTCTAGTATTGAGACATAATCTGTCAAATGTTTGGAACATGGAAAGTTCTCAGCACATGTTAGTTCTCTTGAAATGCTATGAGTCTAGCATTGTCTTTTGGAGAATTCTGATTTCAATTTTAAGGGAAATGAGCCTCACTATCTCAGGAGGTTGGCTCTATGAGGACAAAGATATTCTGTTACCTAACATCTTTATCTTCATAGCCTGGTACTGAGCATAATGCATATGAGGTGTTTGGCAAATATTATTTTTGAAGAATTAACAAAGAAATAGTGGCTGTCTCTTCTTTAATGTTTGCTTGGCCTCCTACACATATAATGCACTGTCCAAGGAGCATTGTGAATAGAAAATGGTATGAAACAAGGTCCTTGGCCTCAGAGCCCTCCCAAAGAGCACACGATGAGTGGCAGTATAAAGGCCCTCAAAGGCATGTACCAAAGAGAAAGAGACTGGCTCAATAGGAACCCAGGACATGGCAATTCAGCAATTCAGTCATTTCTGTTCCTAGATGCACCAGAAAGATTTGCCTTTCAAGAGACCTCATCTGTCAAAATTTTTGGACTGACCCTCTGGCAATATCTCTGCTCCCCGGCCTCATATTCCAAAAACAAGTTAAAGACCTCGGCATTCCAGTCCTTGATAAATAAGCCCCTCTCTCTAAGAGCCTCAATGACAGATAAATCTGTCCACCCAAGGGCATTTTCCAAGCGGGACGGGCTGTTTAAACTCCTTACCAGATTGCAGCTGGCACCCGCCACGTTGATTTTTCCCTCTCCTTATAATCATAATGGGATCTCAGCAATAAAGATGGATTTGTTAATTTCCATCCCCTTCTCACTTTCTCTTTTAATCACTGTCGAGCATAAATTAATTTCAGCTTAAAGAGCTTTCAACAAGATTCCGTCATTGCCTAGGGCACCTAAAGGTCAAAAAACAGGAGCCTCTGAAAACGCTCATCAGCTGTTTGCCAGGAATAAACTTTAGTTATTGACACTTCATTATTTCTATTTTGTCTGTGGCAAGCTGGAGTCGAGAGGGAGAGAGAGAGGAGAGAGAGAGAGAAACCAATTTGATCACTCACCTGCTATGTTAAGTGTCACATTTTTTTCCAGAGTCTTTCATGAAAGGGACTAAAGTTTCAGTACCAGGCTTGATATCACTTGCGTATTTCTTCAAGATAAGATATAGAGTCAAGTATTTGGGTCACCAGGCCTGTTTAAAGTCCAATTCTGCTACATATCAGCTGCGGTGCCTGGGGAAAAATACATAACTTCTGAACTTTTTTGGTTAAGATGTAATTGTGTTCATCTTACGGAATCATTATGAGGAATTGATGAGAGAGATTGTAAAGTACGGAGTATTGACCTGGAATGTCATCGGCATCTCGCAAAATGTAGCTACAATCAGTAGCATTTCCCTTAGCATGTCTACCACTTGAAAGTTTATTGTGAGACAGGGACTCTGATAAAGGGAAAAAAAATAGAGAAACATACAGGATCACTATGCTTCTTATGTCTTACCATGAACAAGGGTCAGTAATTTGGTGTGGAAAAGTCTTTCTGAGTGACTTCTAAATATAAACAATCTTTCATGCTCTTTGCTGGCCATTGGAGTAAAGTTTGGTGTGACTCTGATTAAGCTTATACCCCACTTCTGTTACATACTAATTACATATGATCTTGGCAAATTAATTCCATCTGTGAGCCTTAGTTCTCTGAACTGTACTATGGGTAAATCACTTCCCATATTTGATTATTCATCAACATCAAATGATCTAATATATGCAATCAATAAACAGACAAATTTAATAATACCAATAATAGATCTGTTTTGTAATCTACATGTCACTAAACAAAATGATAAAAACATGAATAGTAATATTTAATACATATGGCACAATCTATGTGCTAGCAAATTTTCTAAACACTTTATATAAAATAATTTATCCAAGCCACACTGGAAACCACATAATGGAAGTATAGTGTTGTTTTTGTCTTACACATGTGAAAACAGAAGTCAGAGGAATCATTTTTAACATTCCCAGAGTTATATATTTAATAAGGAGTGAAATTGGGATTAAAAATCTATGTAATCTGTATTCAGAGTCTGAGCTCTTAAGGGTTTTGAACTCTGCTTTGGTTGGATCAGGGGAAGAAGATGCTAGTCTACTTGTGAAGCTAGCTACTAATAATGTGGTATGTCATTACCATCTGGTTTTACTTTTATAGAATTCATTTATTCATTCATTTATTCCACATGTATTTATTGAATGTCTACTGTGTTCTAGGTATTAGTTAAGTTGTTGCAGATACAGTAGGAAACTAAACAGACAAAACCCTCTGTTTTTGCGGCATTTATATCTACTGGTATTAATGGCTAGAAAAGGCAGATGTGGAATTATAATTAAAAAGAATAGATTAGAAATTTCTGGGGCCTGATCATAATAGCAGTACAACACTCTGGAGACACTCCAGGTCTCAAAACCTTATATAGATCTCTGTACCTGCAGGCTAAGAATTGTGTGACTTCATGCTCATGAAAACCCTGGGAGACAGGCACTGCTAATACCTGCATTTTGCATATAAGAAAACAGCTGCATAAAGAGATCAAGTCACTTGTATAAGAACATGTACAGAAAGTATTAAAGCTAGGTTTTGGATGCAGTTTTTTCTAAGACAGGACCTAGAGGTTCTAAAGTCCCATACATGGACTTTCATTTAAATGCAATATTTATTTAAACAAAAGCAGTGCAGATAAGAGGATTCTTTTAGGATAATTGTTCTCAAGCCCTTATAAACATATTTTGCCTTTCTAAAGTTTTATCTTCTTTTCCTCCTCAACCTGAATTCCATTCTGACTAACGCACAGACCCCAAATTTGTAGATTCCAGAGTAAACCATTTCAAAACTATTTCTAATTGTGCTCTCAACTTAAAAGTGTCAGGTGTATGCATGATTTCTCCTAAAGACCTGTAAATAAAAATATGAGGTATGGAATATATTACTCTGGAGCTGGTGGGGGTGCAGAGGTCAAAATATCATGAAGATGAAAGGTTCAAAAAAATGAAATTTAATTAGTATTTGGTCATTTTTGGTGTGATATATTTTGATTCTGGACTTGAGCTGCTTTTATTAAACCTGGGTCCAGAAGTTAAGTCCTTATCATTTTTTGTTTATTTGTTTGCTTGTTTTTTTTTTGAGATGGAGTCTCACCTGGCCTCCCAGGCTGGATTGCAGTGTTATGATCTCAGTTCACTGCAATCTCTGTCTCCTGGGTTCAAGTGATTCTCCTGCCTCAGCCTCCCAAGTAGCTAGGATTACAGTCACATGCTTCCACACCCAGATAAATTTTATTTCTTGTAGAGATGGAGTTTCACCATGTTGCTTAGGTTGGTCTCCAACTTCTGGACCCAAATGACCCACCCACCTTGGCCTCCCAAAGTTCTGGGATTACAGGCATAAGACACCACACCCAGCCAACTTTAATATTTTTAACACATATTATAGAAAGCACATTTGGCTCAGTCCAGTACGTCCGTCCAGGTTTCTATTCCAGATATTAAAGGAGAGTTTGGGTGATAGCCATATCTTAGATTTCTAAAGATAGCAAATATGGTAAACAGTTTTTAAGGTTTAAAATCCTTGTTTACATACATTATCTTATCTTAGATCATCTTTAAGACAACCTTGTTGGTTGCTCATTATCAACTCCACTTTGTCAACGAAGAATGAGAAAATTGAGTTTTTTAATGGGCGTTCGTTTTTCCCCAAAATATACTCTGATGAACATTAGACATTGTGCTAAGCCACTCCAGGGGCCACTGAGGAAGAACAGGAGGGACTTAGCTGGAAGTCTCTCATTCCAGTCTCAACCAGAGTAAACCTGCTTTAGGACTCATGCAATATTTATTGAGTGTCTACTATATCACAAGCCACTGTGTAGGGTGGTTCAGACAGACTTTTGACCAGGACAGCTTTGTAGGTCCCTTCCTCTTCACTTCTTTGTAGCAGGGAGTTAGATCAATGCACAATCATTGTTTAATTATATTTCTGATAAGTGCTACAAAGAAACAGATCAAGCTGTGTAATAGGAACTAGCCTGTATAGCATGGAGGTATTGACCATCAGTGAGATTTACTTTCACAGAGTGCTTCAAGTCTTTAAAGAGTTTGAAAGTTGTTGGATTAAGAAAATAATCCCACATTTATTTACTTATTATCATTAAAAATAATAATCCTACATTTAACGAGATCTCAGGTAATTCCCAGAAAAATAGAAACCTTGTTGAATCTCATTTTAGCATGTGCAGGGGACTGCTTATAAACAACCGAAATTTATCTTTCACAGTTCTAAAGGCTGGGAAGTTCAAGATCAAGGCAACAGCAGACTCAGCTCTGGAAAAAGACTATGTTCTAATTTACAGATGGTACCTTCTAGCAGTGTCCTCACATGGTAAAAGAGGCCACTGAGCTCCCTCAGGACTTTTTTTTACAAGGGCACTAATTCTATTCTTGAGAGTTCCTGCCTGACCTAGTCGCCTCCTAAAGTCCTCTCTTCCTGCCCATCACCTTGGTGTGAGGGGTGGGGGCACCAGGCGGGGGTAGGATTTTAACATATGAATTTTGAGAGGATGCAAACATTCAGATTATAGCAGATAGCAAATGTGCAATGAAGATTTTTTTTCCTTAATCATGATTTTTTAAAATTGTGTGAGGATTCCTTTTAAAATAAATTCTGTTGTGCATAATTAAGGTATAAAACATGCTATGGGATACACATGGATAGTAAAATGGTTACTATAGTGAAGCAAATTAACATATATAGTTACACATTTTGTTTGTTTGTTTTGGCGGCAAGAGCAGCTAAAATCTGTTGATTCAGTATGAGTCCTGTACACAGTACAGCTTCATTACCTAAAGTCCTCACGTTGTATATTAGATCTCCAGACTTATTCATTCCACATATCTGCTACTTGGATTCTGTTGTACTTATTTGGTCCATCAAAATAAATGGATGTTAAAACAAATAGAGTATTTAAAACCTACTAATAATGACAATGACTCAATTCATTATATCAAAATGTAAGACAATAAAAGTCTGTATTAAAAAGTAGAACTTACCATACAGAACTTCTAATAGTAGAAGTTTTAATCTTCTACTATTGAATCCTATATTGATAATACGATTTTAGGAGGAAAAACTTAGTGTTGACAATTGTTTTGTTTTGGGGTTCAGTATGTTTTTTCTGTTTTTTTTTTAATAACTTTGGTTTGATAATAGAGATGTACAAGCATGATTTTAAGAAGTACATGCTTAGATTTATGCTTGAGTAATGTTATAATGAAAATAATTAAAACCTTCATAGGTGGTCCACAAACGATTGTTTACTCTTTATATTGAGACCTTTGTATTACATTAATTTGCAGTAGATGAAGGAAACACTGAACTGGTTTTGACTGAGAAAAGGGCAGCAAAATAAGATCTATAATAAAAAGAATTATCCACCACAGACAGAATGGATTAAAAAAAAAAGCTAGGGAGGCAGGGAGTCTAGCTAGGAGTTTTATTTTTGGGGAGAGACAGTATGAAGGCCTGAATCAATATAGAGACATTTTGGTGCAATAATAAACTCTTGTTACTGGTAATGATGATGATAATTTAGCTGCACAGAAGTTGCACCCCTGTGCCAAATACTTACAGGGTCTGTAGATTTCAGGCCAGAAATTAGTAAAGGGGCATTTTGTCAAGCTTATTTCCTTGTAATAGTTGTCCTCAATGACCGTTTGTGGATTTGACTTGATTACTTTGTGTGCATTACAACGCAATTAAATCCAAGCCATGTCTTCACAGAGCCAGGTCTACGAAGACAACACAGCAAGAACACTCTTTAGACTATCCCTACCCTACTTCATCCTCATAATTCCAGGCAAGAAATTTGATTCAGAAAACTGTGGTTAGGAAGGTGGCAGAAAAGGATTGCTTAGTGACCAGCCAGAATTTTATTTCTTTTAATGCTATCAGGTCTGAGAACTACACAGTGAGAGAAATCACCAAAGGGAGAGATTGTTCCCTCTTCACAAATATAAATGAGTAAATGGCAATTCCTGTTCATTAAAATTCTATGCAGATAAAGAATGAAAATTTGTAGATAATTAGCCGATTTCTCTATTTGCAGAAACTGTTGAGCATAAATAAAGAATGGCCCTGCTATCCATGCATGTGGTCATCATCTACAAATGGAAAAATCTGTTCATCACCATTATAGAGAATTTTTCATGTCATTTGCTTTGAAGCATTAACAAAAAGAAATATACAATTAGAAGAATGAATGCTGCTTCTCTATTCATTGCCCCGACTTTTGCCTCAAATACAGCACAATCAGAAATTATGCCATTGTCTCCAATTCTGAAAACACAGTGGCAAAAGTATTGAGATCCCCACGATGATATCTTCTAAAGACCATATCCCTATTACTAGTTCTTAGGACCAGCGTGGCCCCACAACAAAAAAGTGGGGTCTCATTAATTTCAAACCAATCTCAAATTGGTAAAATGTCATGCACATTTACCATCATACCATAATCATGCCATGTGTCATAATCAAATCTTCAAAGCCAAGAGGGGGCTTTTAAAATTCTGTGAGGGTCCACCCTCTTTATGTCTTGCTTTTATTTCTCTTCTAGCCATGAATGACTTAAATTGATATTGGGCTTCTCCTGAGTCTTTAGCCTCAATCAGATTGAAATGATGTATTTTATTCAAAAGTACCTATTATATGCCTATTAGTGTTAATCCTTACTTTCTCTGCACTCTCAAAATTTACAAGTTTGTTCAGGTCACTTATAATTTATTGTTATTATAGTTAATGTTGTCTGACATGAGACAGGATAGTGATTGTACTTTGTCATTTTTTATACTTTTCTTGGACTTTTTCAGGACACTGGACAAAGTAAGTCTCAAAAAGCTTAAAAAGTTTTGCAGTTAACACAATCCTTTCATATAGCCTTTGCTTCCTTTGATTTTCTCAAATAGTTTATGATTTATTGTAATTTAATAATTGAGGCATAAGAGTATTAAAATAATATTGCAAAGACCCTCAATCACACAATTTATGGGTGATATGGTTGAATAACAATTAAATTTATTTAAGGCCAAGATACCAGGACTCTTTGCTCTATACCATTTGTGGAAAGTTGAAAACACGAGTTCAAAAACAGCACAGATTTGGGACTCCGTTTATCTTTTATCAAGTGTTTTCCAGCTCCACTATTCAGAAAGTTCAAGAGATCTCTTTGTTATGAAAACAGAGATATTTAATCCATGTGTGTCGGCAATACTTTCTTTACACTAGAGTAAGAGGTGGCATGTGTGTATTTAAGAATATGGGAGGCTGGGCTTGGTGGCTCACACCTATAATCCCAGCACTTTGGGAGGCTGAGGCAGGAGGATTATTTGAGCCCACAAAGTTGAGACAAGTCTGGGCGATGTAGTGAGACCCCATCTATGAAAAAAATTCTTTTTAAACACAAGAGATTCTATTGTAAAATTAATATGAATCAATTAATATATGTGGAGACCACTCAAGAGCTTATAGAATCAGGTCTGGGAATCATGCTTCTAACATCCACTGTATTATTTATAATTTACTTGGGATAATATAGAAAGAAAGACACTTCAAAATGCAGTTGTTTAAATGAGCTATTCATTTGTTTCTCACAGAAAACTCAGAGGTCAACAGATACGACTGCCATATAGCCTTCAAATTTATAGCTTGCACTTCCAAATATCTTGGTGGTCATTTGTATTGAGAATGTGCTGGGCACATGATGCAAAGAAAGTTCTCCTCTATAAAATGCAGAACACTCACATTGTAAAGGTGTTTTGAGAATTGATTGGGATAACATTGATAAAGTACTTTTCTTGACACCTGCACATAGTGGGCACTTTACACAGCTCATTGTTTAATTTCAGTGCTTTCATTTGTTTTAGTAATGGTGGGAATGGTTGTCTCCTCTGCTTTCTCTAAAATTACAGATAGTGAGGAAGAATAAGTTCTAGTACTCTATACCCCTGTAGGATGACTATAGTTAATAATTATATGTAGTTTCAGATAGCTAGAAAGAGAATATTGAGTGTTCCCAACACAAAGAAGTGATAACTATTTGAGATGATGGATATGCTAATTGTCATGACCTAATTATTACACATTACATATATTTAAATATCACTGTGTACTCCATGAACATATACAATTATTTTTTGTTAAGTAAAATATAAAATTAAAAAATAAAATGAGTTTATTTATTTTAAAAATCTATTTAGTGACAGAACTGATGTTCAGACACATACTGCCCCATTCTGACTCTGGTGGCTTTTGTCTGTAGCTTCCTCCTAACTCTTAGATTTCATGATTGAAAGTAGAAGCCAGGATGGCCATACTTCCCTCTCCCTGGTCCCCTTCAGAGACATCCTGGGCCACTGCTGAGCTTCCTCCAACCAAAGCATCCTTAAGTACTGAAAACACAGCACCGCTGAGCCTACTCATCAGCCAGTTGGCACTTTTTCAAATGAGCCACTGAATGGCAAATGCACAGATAACACTGGGATAAAATGAGCTCCTCTTATTGATTTTCCAAACCAATATGGCACGGGTGCTCCCTCTTTGTGCCATCTCCTCCCTCTGCCTGGAGGCATTCTCTGCCCGTCCATCATTTTAATTAGACATTACACCTGGCACAAATGCTGAGTTGATTAACCTTAAAGGAGCTGAATATGTTCTCTGATCGTTAACACGGGGCCCCTGACATATTATAACTCATGTTAACATGTGCTGTTGCACAAACTCACAGCTTCTTCAGCCCACTTTCCAAAGCTGCCGTGCGGGGTAATAGCATCTACAGAGAGCTCTTTGTGAAGCGTGCTCGCATAATGATGCCATGAAAAGCAATATTTAAAAGATGGATTGGTGTGGACTCTGCAGATACCACTTTTTAATGTTTATATAAATGCACCTTCCATGTCAAGGGGGTTCTCAGGGATGGTACTTTGTGTTAGGATGTCGTAAACTAGGGAACACTCCTTTTGCTGCTGGAAGGCACAGAATCCTGTGCTGACTTTCATCTTTGAATAGTCTTAATTTTTCTGGGTCTCAAACTCCTCCTATGGAAATAGAGATCCAAAAGAATGTGAAGGTTTTCTTGCCTTGTCCATTACTACTGCCTACCAGCTTGCGTCTCACCTAGCATGGCACATGGAGAACACTCCAGTGAATTTTTATTCTTTAATGCTGGTTAAATAGATCTAGTTTCTGCCTCCAATAATTTTCCTTTGTTGATGAGATAGGATATCTTAGAGAAGTCAAAGAACCCTCTTTTGCCCTCCTTGAGTCCACAGATAAATCATTCAAATCAGTTGTTATGTATTTTTCCCGTAGACCCCAACTTAATGTTCTGTCCCCTCCAGAGCTAAATTTTTTTTTTTTTAAATAATGTCTTCATAATGGAAGCTGCCTTTGGACCTAACATGCTATTATAATTCAATGGGGGAGAGAGAAAAGAACTAAGGCAATGAAAACGAAGAAGAGAATTTTGAAGATCATTTCCCTGTTAAAAAGAAGTTTCCTCCTTTTGATTTAAGGAAAGAATCATTTTTCCACAGCGGGTCTGGAATTCAAGTCATGGATCTATCCCTCTAGTTTCCTCTGAAAATCAAAATAACTGGTAAATTACACTTTGAGCCTCAAGACAGTAGAGACCAAGCTTAACTGATATTTGGCATCTCTAATGCTAGGAACAATGAAATGAAATACCTGTTAATTGAATTGCTTGAAATAGTAGAAATTTCCAGCATAAGCAAAAACTAATGGAAACACATTTTTGTCTGAATGACATTTTCATTTCTCAAATAGCATTATTTTCATGGCAAGCTATTCTAATTTACCTTTGGCCAACTACTTGAATTATAAAGGGGAGAAGGGTTATTTCATAGAAGAAAGAACTTGCATCTTTGAGAGGCAAGCTATTCCACTAGATGGGCCTGTGATCTGGTAATAGACCTGTTTTTTGTTTGTTTTTGTTTTGTTTTGTTTTAACTGTGAATTTGGTCAAGTTACATGACTTTTCTGAGCCCTATTTTCTTTCACATTTAGTTGTGAAAACTAAATAAGTTAATATATGTACAGCTTGCACACAGAGTTATGCAGTCTGTACTAAGTAAACAGCACTTATTAATCATTTCAACATAGCACAAAAAGAGAGAGAGAAGGAGAAAAAAAGATAGACAGGATTCTGTGAGTTTCTGTCAATCATTCCGTAAATAAAGAGAAGCTAAAAAGGGGGGAAATTCTAATACTTTGCCTTAAAATGTAGGTAGAAATTAGGCTTTTTGGAAATTCCTGGAAATGACACAATGATCTTATTTCTCATGTCCTTGTCTGAGAATCAAAGACAGGGCCAAAAAGAAAGACCTATGAGCACCTCTTTTTATCTCCTGAAACTTAAGGACTTCAAAGGTGACCCACTTAAACAAAATCCCTGACCTCTAATCCTTGTCCATTTCTGTAGAAAGGTCAACATCTCTCTGGCTCATGGCTCATGGCAAAAGGAGAAACATTGAGCTTCACAGGGTGGCTTCATGAATGGTGCTTACATTGTGCTGAGTTAATAGGCTTCATCTTCAAGAAGTACAGTATTCAGGATTTCTTAAAGTGCTTTCATCATGCTACAATCCTGCTAAAGAAAGGTCCACTTTTCCTCAATTACCGCAAGACACAGACAAGACCGCAGTTCTAATGTCACCAACTCTTTGGCACCTACCCTGACCCTCCCAGGTAGCATGCTCCAGTGCTCACCATAGCATGCTGTTTACCTCTATTATAGGACATGCCATTTGCCTGTTTTCTTCTAGATACTTCTTGTATCCCTGGCTTAACTATTTTGTTAATCTTTGCCCTACCAAGCACAGTGCTTGCTACTGGTAAGTCTTTCAAGAATTGAATTTTTTGAATAATTAAATGGATGAACAAATCAACCAATAAGATAAGATGGTCCATTGAAATTAAAGCATACTTTCCATTGAAGGAGAGCTGAGTTCACACACTGGCTCTTTCCTGAACTGACTGTGTAGGCTATGCAAGCTATCCGGTTTCTTTAAATCATAGAGTTGTTATAGGTAAAATGAGGATAAACGTACAAACTATTCAGCAATTGCCTCTCAACACCAAACCTACATTTGTGCACTGTGTAAAATATTTGTTTTCTTTATCATCTGGGGAATGCTGAAATGAGGCTTTAAGACAAAAGATGAAGGAAAAGACGCACACCATCCTACTATGTTTTTATTTCTATCAATGTTAACTCAGCCAGGCTTATTCACCCGGGCAGCCGCAGCACATTTCTGTAGCAGCAGGTGGTTCTGGGTTGCAGTTTTCTCAACATTTTCAGAAGCCACCTCATACATCTTGGAGACACAAGACACTGTTCCTTCTCAGAGGCCTGAATCCCAGTTCCCTGGAGCCCTTCCTCCAAACTTCTCAGTTTCAATAATTTTCTTTTCTTTCTTTTTGTTCCTGACCTAGAACTGATACCACTATCTTTTTTTTTTTAATTCTGTTTTCATTTTTTCAGTTCTCCATAATATGGGTAACCATTTTTATTTTAATTCTCTCTTTGTAAGTAACTGGTGCAGTTTTTGCATTCTGATTAGACAAGAACCGATACATCCACCTTGTAGGATTGTGGTGTAGGTGAGATAGCACATTCTTAAGGTACTGAATGCAAGACTCATCCTTTAGGGGTGGCTTTTTACAGAAAATTTACCATTTTAATCACTTTTGAGTGTACAGTTTAGTGGCAATAAGTGTGTAGACCTGATTGTGTAACCATCACTATTATTTATTTCAAGAACATTTTCATTTTTCTAAACTAAAATAAAATACTCACTAAACAATCGCTTCCCATTCTCCCCTCACTCCAGCTCCTGGTAACCACCATTCCACTTTCTTCGTCTATACCGTTGACAATTCTACATACTGAAATAAGTGGAGAATACAATATTGATCCTATTGTGTCTGTCTTACTCTGATTGCTCTAATGTTTTCAAAGTGTAACAAATTTGAAGCATGTATCAGAATTTCATCCATTTTTATGGCTGAGTAATTTTCTATTGCAGCGGTGCCCAAACTTTTTGGTACCAGGGACCAGTTTCCTGGAAGACAATTTTTCCACGGACCTGGGGTTTGTGGAGGATAGTTTCAGAATGAAACTGCTCCACCTCAGATCATCAGGCATTAGTTATATTCTCATAAAGAGCATGCAAACTCGATCCCTCACATGTGGAGTTCACAAGAGGGTTCACACTCCTATGAGAACCTGCTGCTTATCTGAACAGAGGTGGAGCTCAGGCAGTAATTCGAGTGTTGGGGAGGAGCTGTAAACACAGATGGAGCTTCACTTGCTCACCCGCTGCTCACCTCCTGCTGTGAGGCCTGGTTCCTAACAGGCCACAGACCAGAACCTGTCCATGGTCCATGGTCGGGGAGCGGTGGGGATCCCTGTTCTATTGTATGAATACATCACCTTTTGTTCATCTATTCATACATCAATGGGCACTTGAGTTGTTTCTACCTTTTGGTTATTATGAATAATGCTGCTATAAACGTGAGTGTACAAATATCTATTCAAGTCCTTGTTTTCAATTATTTTGGGTGTACACCTTGTCATTAGGCTGCTATAACAAAAATACCACAGAGTGGCTTAAACAACAAACACTTGTTTCACAGCTCTGAGGGCTGTCTAAGATAAAGGCACTGGCAGATTCAGTGTTTGGTGAGGGCCTGCTCTCTTGTTGGTAGACAGTCACCTTCCTGCTATGTCCTCAGGTGGGGAAAGGACAGGAAACTGGCTTTCTGGGGTCTCTTTTACACAAGCACTAATCTCATTCATGAGGTTTTGCCTTCATTATCCAATTATCTCCAAATGCCTTACTTCGAAATACCTAACATTTGGATTAGGTTTCAACATATAAACTTGGGGGGACACAAATATTCAGTCTATCGCATACTAACTGCAGAATTCCTGGATCATATGGTAATGCTATGTTTAAGTCTTTGATTGGCTGCCATACAGCATTGCACATCATTTTACATTCCCACCAGAAATACACAAGGGACTTAATTTATCTACATCCTTGCCAATGCTTCAACATTTCTGGTTTTTTTCTACATAATAGCTATCCTAATATGTAAAGTGGTATCTGATTGTATTATTATTATTAGTGTATAAACAGGTTTAATGGAACAAATCTCCAGTCTTAGAACTATGCATGGATATTGTCATTTTAGCATTAAAAAGACTCAAGAGGTAATGTGGGGTGGCTTAATTGATAGTTTTCTCACTCTGACACTATCACCACCATTATTACATTCCCTGGGCTGCATACACCTTTTCTTTTTGTTGCTTTTACATAACACAGATAAGCTAGACTAAAATATCTATAGTAAATTTGGCAGGAAGACATAAGAAAATAGGCTAAAAATGTCAGGAGCAAAATAAATAATCTAAATTCTATTAATAGTTGATTTTATAGTTTTTATCTTACTTGGCTAGGTTCAGTTTGTTCTAGTAAAAGTTATTGAGCTTCTAAAAAATGTTCCAGGTTCTATGTTATGCACTAGAGATATAGACTTAATTAAACAAAGGCTTTGCCCACCCTCCCACCCCTGACCAGCTAATATCAGTCAGAGAGTTTTAATCTATTAAAGTATATTGAGGATAAATCATTACACAACTCACAGATGTGCCACTCTGATATCTGGATTCAAGCCTCAAAATATGTCGTAGTATATCTGGGTACCTCTTCGCATCCTGACTCTATCTGCCAGGTCCTATGCTACTTAATCGAGGTCTTTAGGAGATGATCAGTGGGTGAAACTATATGTTTAAAAGTAGCTTCAACAGTCCTTTGACAAAGAAAACTGTTTTTGTCTAGGAAAATGCTTTGAAAGCTTCTTGGGATGGTTGATGCCATACCGAAAATATGGATTAAAGGAATCTGGGAAACAAAGAAACAGCTAAACCATCTAGGCGGGAATTTGGGGACGAAAAGAAAAATAGAAAACAGAGAACAGAGACGGACAGAGAGGAAACAGGACAAAAGAAGACCTGAAATGTGCCAGGGGGATGAACATTGAGAAGTGAAAATAATCAGTGGACTTTCAGAGGTAGAACTGAGTGTTTAAGTTGTGTGTGTGTGTGTGTGTGTGTGTGTGTGTGTGTGTATACTGTTTCAGTATAAATTACTTTTCATCATTTAATTCTTCAATAAAGTCATCTACCCATATATAAGCCTGTCAATTTTTATTTGTTTGTTTTTCTTTTTGGAAATCAAAAGAGGAAGACCTTGGCTTCCACATTCTAAGTTTATCCAGTGTAGAACAGAAAGGCATCACAGCACTGAATGAGAAAATATTCCCTAGGTGGTTTCATTGTAAGAAGCTCACAGTCAAAGGAGGTTCTGAGAAAAGAAGACTGAAAAAAATCACAGAAAATATTGAAAAACTATTAGAATTGCTTCAATCTTTGGCATGGATATTGGAATTATTCATAATTTGGTTGCAAAGACCAAGGTGACTATGCACAACTGGAATAACTAAGAACATTTGAAATTCCAGTGAAATGTGTTGTGTAAAATAGTAACTGGGAGCCCAGGCTTTAGATTCAGTCAGAATGAAGTTCATTTCTTATTTCTGCTTAAGTGTTTTGGGCATGTTACCGCTCTGAGTTTCAGTTTTCTCACCAGCTACATTGATAATAATGTCAAACTCATGGACTGTTTTGAAGATTGAGTAAAATGATGTAAATCAAGCCTAGACTTCACCAATAAATCACAGATGTTATTTCTGACTCTTTTTGGTACATTCACAATAGGATTTATGTTACAAAATTCTGCTGACTTTCATCCTACCAGGGATATAAACACCTGCTGAATAAAACAAGTTTTACCTAGACACTTCTGTGACCATACTGCCAGCATTTTCTTAAGTGTTTATCTCCCTACTAGGCTGTGAGCTCCCTGGGCAATGGCAGTACATTTGTGTAGAATCATCATCAGTGCTTGTAAAAGACTATTGCTTAAATAGATGCCCACCATATATATGCTGAATGAATGAATGGATGAATAGATGGATGGAAATGGATAGATGGATGGATGAAAAAAATTATTGCTGATGAGCTTCATTTTCTATCACCTTTCTCCATTATTTTATTTTCCATTAATTCTGACATGAATATAATAGGCATTTTAGATGCCTTCTCAGCTTTTATTTCTCCCCTCTCCAGTAGATCCAAGTTTCATTTGTGGTCCCCAGTGGTTCTGGATCACAGTGTTTTTGTTTCCCAGTTCAGTGTGCAACTTAAGCCTGCCATTGTGGAGTAAATCTTATTTTTTTCTTGCAAAACTCATAGAACATACTTTCTCCTTTCTCTGGACTCTGGAGTATGTTAATATGAGGCTATAAGATGTTATGGCCAACCTTACTATCATGAGAAAAGCCAGGTTGAAAGCTAATGAGGAGGGGAATCTTCAGCATCATGGAGAGAAATGGCGCCAAAGACCTAATGACTTTATAAAACTCTGAATCAAACTATTCCTGAAGTCAACACCACATCTCGTTTTTATTACACTATATGATAAAACAGACTTTGCCTATAATTATATTGTTATTTGAGTCAGCTGGAAATGGGCATTCTATAACTGATAGAGGAAGGCTATTTTTAATTCTGAACAAACTTTCTTCCAACCACTTTTTTTCTGGTAATATTAGTTTGGTGCAAAAGTAATTTTGCCGTTAATTTCAGTAATAGAGTACCTATTTTTATTTGAAGACTGTTTTTCCCTATGATCTTGTAAATTTGGTCCCACCTCCTCCATAGCTAGGTAAAATCATGGTTTTTCTGAAAGTCCAATATATAAACTGAGAATGAAATACCGTCCTAAGAATTAGTAACTAGATAGGTAATGGAAATCTGGAGTTTTTCCATGGTCTGTTTTGGATTGAAAGAAGATAACCTATGTAATAATTAAGCTAACATGACTAAAACATTGAATATAGTATAAGGCCTTGATGACATCATTTGAACTTTTAGATACAACTTAGCCAGAAAGTGCATCCACCAATTGTAAGTCTTCGCTATAAAACCAATGAAAATGTTCTCAAAGAGGTTTCATAGGGTTTCCATAACCTATTACTAGAACAGTGCTAATGAGAACATTGAACCTCTCATAGATCCTATAAGTTCTCTTGATGATTCCTGCTTCAGTGTTCTTGCATATACTATTCTTACTCTCTGGAAGGTGATATCTAAACATTTCGTTTTTGCCAGACAATGATCCACTCCAAAATTTAGTGACTTGAAACAATATCCATTTATTTGTCTCATGATTTTATGGGTTAGAAATCTGGAATAAACAAGCTAGATGGTTCTTCCAGCCAAGTGATCCAGAAGCTAAGCTCTCTGCTTCTGGAGTTGGCTGACACTGACAACAGTGACTGGGTCACATGGCTTTTCTCATCCAGCCAGCTAGCTTACACTTGGTTGTGTGGTGGTCATAAGATTTCAAAGAAGAGTAGAGGCATGCAGAGCTTCTTGATGTTGAATTTTAGAACTGGCACAACGTTGCTTATTGCTTCTACTGCACTTTTGTAGCCAAAAGCAAGTCACATGTGACTATCTTAGATCTATGGAGAGAGAATAAGTAAGGAGGAAGTGGACTTTATCTCTTTATGAGGAGAGATACAGGGTCTAATTTCACAGAAACTTGAATACAGGGAAAAATATAGTTGCAGCAGATTTGGCAAACATCTTTCACAGCATTCAACCAGCAAATTTTCTTCATTCTTCAAAACACTGCTTGGGTGTAACACTGTCTTCAAAACCTTTCCAGATCTTTCCTGATTGCACATGTGGGCAAAACTCATCTTCATTTTAAACACATAGTTGCTATTCATGAAATATTTATTAATGAGTGGATAGATTTCTTCTCCATAAAAACTTATTAAATTAGTTTTTATTGTATATTTTACCATTCACTGAAGCCATCCATCTCCCCTTTGGGCTGGCAACCTCTTTAATTATTTTTTTAAAGCTGTATCTTTCTCATCTTTCTATCTCCAGTGCCTAGCACTGCTGTGTGCACGGCAAGCACACCAAGGTGTCAGTAAACATATTTCTGTGCATAGTGAAATTTACCTTCTTTCCTACCAAAAAAAAAAAAAAAAAAAAAAGACTGCAAATGTAGATCAGAGACTCTGCTCACTGACAACACTGACAAATTGGATTACATTAGAGGTTCGGAACCACAAAAAGTACAAAACTCATGGTAGTTAGTTAATCATAATGAAATTAGTTCAGTGAATCTCCACCTAAATCAAATCAAATATGCGTTTTATGGGCTTGTGAACAGATAGAATCATTCTTGCAACTGAAAGAGAGTTAGGAAGACAGTAAGTGCCAGCAAGGACATGAGGGAGCTGAAGTGTCTTTTACCAGGGACTGAGAGGCAAAAAAAAAATTAAAAAGATCAAAGAACCAAGGAGTTTATTCCTTGAAAGAATAAATTAGACTGCTAGCCTGATTAATATGAAAANAAATAAATTACAGTGGTTTAATATAACCAGATCAATTTGAGAATGAGTGCAAGATGAAATTCAGTAGGCTGTTCCAGAGAACAGATAGAAGTAAATTAATTTTTTTATTACAGATGGAGAAATTATCAGAGATATATGAAATCACATGATTCAGCTAACAATTTGTAGCAGTAAATTTTCTGTTAGCTTATATTTGTCATATATGTGTAAATATGTTTGTCTGGATACACACACATAAGTAATTTTAAAATAAACATTTTTACATGATTTTAAACTGGGCTTCTAATTTGGCATTTATCCGACATGAAAAATATACTTCAAAGAGTCCCTACAGTTTTGGTCATCTGTATGGGAAAATGACACAGTGGAAACTTGGAGTGGAGAAAGGGATTTTTAAAAAATGGATGCTTGAAGAACTTTTAGATGAGGAAATAGAGGTGGTTTCAGATATCAATTGTGCTTAGTAAAGAAAATGTATTCCGCACTTACTATGTGCTACTCATTTGTTAATATCAAGGCTATTTAATAAATCTCAGGTAATTTCTTCCAGAATTGAGGATTATGCCACTATGATCTTTGCTTTTTAGTAGACTGCCAACACAGAAACCTGGGGTAATGGTGCTAATGTTAGTAGTACTCCAACTTTATCACTCACACTGGCACTGTTTTTTAATTTTAATAATTATAATGATAATAACTAGAATCATCACTTCATGGCTTACCAACTTTTATCATAAATGTTATTGTACTTATTGTATATGTTGTAGCAGGTTGAAAATAATATACTTATTTTACAGATCACAAAAAAATGTGGCTAATTGACATGGCAATGATCATACAGCTACATTTATGAAAATACTGATTCACACCACAAGCTGCTGCTAAACACCTTTCAGCATTAGAAAAAAGAGTAGGTTGAGATATTAGAACAGATATCCTTCAAAAGTGTGTTTCTCTGTAGTTTGTTTTCTATCAGTGCAATTCAATGAAATGCAATTGAACTAAATGTTTATGAATATGGATTGATTTCCTTGCTACCATCTCTTAACCCTTCCTCTAATTCATTCTCTGTTGCCACTGTGGTCTTTCCAAAATGCCAATTTGATCATTTTTCTTCACCGATTAAAAAAATTCAGTGGCTTCCAATTAATTTTCTGCAGTTCAGTAATTCAGTTTTCCTTGCAGAACATTTAGATTCCTTGATTACTTCCTATTTCCACACTAGTCATACTATTTCTCACTTTCTTGATTTTAGAAGCTTCATCTCTCTCTTGTCCCCTGGGAAAATATCTATGCTTCCTTAAGGTTTATAGTTGAAAAATACATTCATGCACTCATTCACTAAATCATTTACATATTCACATACTCATTTACTCCTTCATTCATTAAGCTAGTATTTATTAAACACTGACTATATACCAGGCACCTTGGTCATTAGTGGGGGTATAGTGATAAAGTAAAATAATACAGTCTGGGATACTTTAAAACTCCCCTCTCAAACCATCCCTGATTCCTGCTGATCATAGTCACTTCAGTCTCTCTACTCTTGTAACGTCCTCTTTTACGCACCGTAAACCTAATGATTATTAACGTATTTTACTATACACCAGGTATTTTCAATGAATATATTTCTCCAACTCCACACTGTAAGTAATTTAAAGGACAAAATTAAGCCTGATTCAGCTGTTAAGCATCCTCGCGAGCTAGCATCGGGCTTTGTGTGTATTAGGAGTTATATAAATATTCACTGAATAAATTAGTGCATGACCTGAGATTTTGAGAGTATGACACTGATGTTATATGTTAAGTTCCTCAAGTGGGCATCATCATCAAGGCTCAGGCTTTAAATTGAGGAATCCTAGGTTCAAATCCTGCCTCACTTATGTACTATTTGCATGACCTTTACTATGTTATTTAACCAAAGTAAGCCTCATTTATTTTTACCTAGAAAGCAAGAGGAAATGACACTTTCTTGTAGTTATGTTATGCAGATTATTCAACTTATTCCAAATGTTTTTTACCAACACATCTGATATATAATATGCAAGAAATTGATAGTATCTAATATTATGAAAAACTTAAGCCATTGATGCACTGTCACAAGACAGGTTTTAAAATAGGAGTTG
Source organism: Cebus imitator (assembly GCF_001604975.1). Classification (NCBI taxonomy): domain Eukaryota; kingdom Metazoa; phylum Chordata; class Mammalia; order Primates; family Cebidae; genus Cebus; species Cebus imitator. Next base: position 301,960 of record NW_016107551.1, read on the forward strand.
CTAAATATCAAGCATGTGGGTGAGAAGTAGAAACATTCAGATTTTAGATTTTCACACAGGCAAACCTTTTGTTTTTTCTTCTCACATTCGTATTCTGGCTCTGTATATCTACTGAAGACTAAAAACTCTTATTATCCATGGGACTCTTCCATATACCCCTCTTCTAGCCCCACCCTCATTTCCGTAACCCAGTTTTAAGAGACTCATTTTAAATGCCATGAGACAGTCAGCAGAGTGATGGAAGTAGGTCTCATTAGCAGAACGGTCCAATTATGTCCAACCTTCCCCACACCTTAAAAGCAGCTGCTCCCGTTCCATGGGCTGTGCAGAGATGTAGAGTTTTTCAGGGTTACGATGAAGGTATTTATGTTCAGAGTCATTGGAAGAGGTTTAAATGGGAAATATCAAAAGGAGGCAGGTCTGTGAAAGCATTTCCCTTGCAGTATCCTTGGGCTTCTGCTAAATGATGACTTTGTGTAATTAAAATGAACAAAGTAAGTAGCAATGTTCCATCTTCACAATCACAGCACTTTCTCTCTCCCTTTGTTAACTGCTTTGTTCATCGGAAACTGATGTAAAAAAAATAACAGAAATAGAAGTTGAATGTATTCCTGCAGGGCTGTATTTTTAGTAGCTCATCACTTTGTGGAAGGGACCTGAGGTTGCAGAGTCTAATTATGAACCTAAGAAGATGGCACTGGGGAGAAAAGGGACATTGGGTGGGAGTGGGAAGAAAGAAAGCGGAGGGGGATGTTAGTGGGTAGAGGGCTTCCTGCTAAACTCCAACCGGAACTAACCATGAGCTCCCTGGTATGGAGGAGAATAAATTATGTCAGAAAACAAAGACACCCTTGGTTTAAATGTCACCAATACAGGTTTTTGATGTACAAGTTTTCTAAATGGCTGTGAAAAGAAAAGCAACCTCTCCTCCAAACCACCTCCAAAATGACATTCCATAGTAAAATGCTTCCAGAATGAGATGAATCAAACTAAAGCAGACCATCAGAGAGACAGTAAACAGAATGATGACTAATAGTGCAGAAAGCTGCATGGAGGTGCTGAGAGGTTAACCACAGAGAGGATGTTTGTGATGAACTTTTTATATCTTTATTGATGATCACAAAGAATTAAATAGCACTTGAATGCAATTTATTATTGGTATTGATTTATGGGTGAGCATGTATATTTATAACTCTTTCATATCTGCCAAGTTATTTTCCATCATCATTTTCAGTGTTTTATGCCTCAAAGCTGCTATAAGGAAAGTATTCTGGCAGATGGTGAGGGGTAGGTGCCATTCATCAGGTTAAAGTTTTGTTGACGGGTAAACTGAGGTATTTGAATACTGATAAGATGGGTCATAGAGAGATTCTAAATTAAGAATTTTGACAGAAATAAAGTAGGTCAAATAGAAGAGCAAGAGTAAAAAAGTTAGCTATATTGATCTAAGTCTAACAGGACAGAAATAGGCCCTGGGAAATGTGCAAGAGATGCAGGAAAATGTACCAAATTACAAGTAGACAAAAAGGTGAAGAAACCCAGGTATTGAATTGGTGAGCAGGTTTTGCTCAGAGCAGCCAATAAGACTTGATAAATTCAGCAAGTGTTTTTTTTGTAATGCCAGACGATAAAGGTGCCTTATTTAAAGACAGTACTACTTTGGCGTGCTGTCTCTAGCGTATTCTAAATTAAGCAACTGCTTCATTATAACAGACAATATTTAGACCCAAAATTATTACTTCTTTTTCGGTAAACATTTATCAGATGACTACTGAATAAATGAATGACGCAAGAAACTAAATGAGCACCATGGAATAAAACATGGGTTTTTGCTGTTGTTTTCTTGGTGAATTACTTACTGATTGTTGCATAGTAAGCCACTCTAAGGAAATTAATGGCTTAAAGTAACCAACCATCATTTAACATTGCTCATGAGTCTATGGATTAATTGAGTGGATCTGTTCTTCTGGGTTAGCTTGACTGGTCTCAAGCGGGTTTGCTCATGTGCATGTGATCAGCTGGTGGCTTGGCAAGAAAGGGCTAATCCAAGGCCTCACACACATGTTTGGCCATGACTGGCTGCAACAAGATGACTGGGCCACATCGCTCTTATCCTACAGGTTAGCCCAGGTTGTTCACGGAGTAGTGGCAGAAGACTAAGAGAGAGTGGAAGTGTTCAAGTTCTCTTGATGCACGGGCTCAGAACTGGTGCAACATTAATTCTTTTACCTTCATTGCCCACAGCAAGTCACAAAGACAGCTTAGATTTAAGGGGAAGGTAAATAGACTTCACCTCTTGGTGGAGATTGCTGCAAAATCACAGGACAATGGGGTGAGGAGAGAAAGGATTGCTGCCTTTTTGCAAACAATCTACCGCATCTGAATTAAATTTCTCGATTCTCAAGTGCTGCTAAAGATCATTGTCGAAAAACATCTGCATGTGGGAGAAACAGAAAGAATGAACAAAATTGATGCATCAACTGAATTATACATACTCTAATATGATTTATACACTTAGTATAATATGGAGTATATGATGAGGTCCCATTGAGGTAGAACATGCAAGGTTACATGCACAGTATTTATAGTCCTAGAGCTCAAAGTTGTTTTCTTACTTTACCACTCACTAATTATTCCTTATTCTAATATTTTTTTCAGCTAAAAATGATCATCAAGCTAGTATCTATCAAATGGGGCTACCAGGGAGCATTTCCTAAGCTAACAGCAACACATTTTTAAGCAACATACCTTAACCAAAGTGGCCAATATATATTGGCTCTTGTTATTATCTGTAAGAATCATACTTTAATAGGAAGATGCAATTCTTATGGGTTCTACTAAGAGTGTATTTTCCTTATTATAATTTTATTATAAATCACCTCAGTGATTTACACATCAAACAAAGCAACACTTCTTTAGATATTTCTAAGATAAACCTCATCAACATACAAAATCACATGCCCCTCATATATGGATCCCAAATATAAGAAACCCATATAAGGCCTGTGATCACTTTCCTTAACCTTACCAAATTAATAAGATCCTGGAGATAGCACAATTGTCTCTTATAAAGTTTGTGACGATATTTTCCCACCCCAGCCTGTAGATGGACCTGATTGTAGGGAAGCATGAGAATGTATACTATTCGATAGACGTTAAACCAGATCCTTTTGTGTTTCTGGACTATTTATTTGCTTTATGAGATGTGGCTTCCTGGTTCCACAAGAAAAGCAGACACATGGAGGGGGTTGAGATCCCATCTGCCCATAAGACTGAAAGCAGCAAAAACAAGGGAAAAGGGCATCACCGACGATTTGAACCATAACGAGAATCATACTGTTTTCCTATTTGTTCTTCTGTAGTCTATGATTCCAAGATGCACATGCATTTTGTAAAAAACAAACTTTAAGTTTTCTATTTCAACACATAAAACTCAATCATTTAACAAAAATAGAATCTGTAATGTTGAGTAACTTAAAGAAAATAAGCCAAATCTGTGGCAGAACCCAGTTCCTACAAATCCAGAGTCTCAAAATTCAATAAGAGAAAACATCAAATTAAGAAAAATTAGAATTAAAGAAATTTGCCGTTTTATTTCCTTATAATTGCAGAGCTTTTAGCAATGTTTTGGATAATAACTGCTCTCTTACTTGTATATATATATGCATGTATTTGTGGATTTGTGTGTGTATGTTGGGGGGTTGGGTGGGTGAGTGTGGGTGTTTGAGAGAGTGACTTTCTAACTGTAGTATAATTGAAAGTACATGACTTGGGCATCTGACTAACTCTACAACTCACCAGATTTACCATTTGAGATAATGACCTTGACCAGTCTTACTTTCTTATTACTTTATGAATGAAGAAGTTGTGGGTGGGTAAACTTATTTACTTTATCTTTTATTTACATACATTTTATCTTCTTGCCCTTACAAGATTTCTATAATAATATTACTTCTTTATATTTTTGAGGGAGAGTAAATGTACCTGAAGATTTTGTGTAAACCACCAGGGCCAATCAAAAGAAAATGGTGATTTTGGTCTCTACTTTTACTAATCAAAGTACAACCTACGGATTTTGGCACCATCTAGGGTTTATTAATGACCCAGACCTTTAAGTCCCACCTCAAAACAATGAATTATAATATCTTCTTTTTAACAAGATTTACAGGTAGTTAATATGGATGAAAGTCTGGGAGGCACTGGTATATACTACATAGGTGAGATTTAGGATGCTTTCAATGAACACCTTCGTGTATGCACAGCCCTATTGGTACATGAGCTCTTTCTAGATAAAAAGCCTATTGCATTCATATGATTTCAGAGATAGGGGAAAAATATATTGAAAAATATATTGAAAAATAAACACTCCTTATTTTTCAATTGCATGCAAATTTTCTTAGTGCTATAGTTTGTATATTTGTACCCTCTAAACCTCATGTTAAAATTTGATCTCCAGTTCTGCTGGTGGGACATAGTGGGAGGTGTTTGAGTTGTGGGGGGCAGATCCCTTATGAATGACTTGGTGCTATTCTCACATAGCAGGTGAGTTCTTGCTCTATTAGTTACCACAAGAGCTGGTTGTTCAAAAGAGACTGGCACCTCTCCACTGACTCTGATGTTTCTTCTATTACATGTGATCTCTGCACATGCCGGCTCGATTTAACCTTCTGTCACTGGTGGAAGAAGCCTAAGTCTCTCACCAGAAGCCAAGCAGATGCTGGTGCCATGCTTCCTGTACAGCCCGTAGAACCATGAGCCAAATCTCTTTGCTTTATAAATTACTCAGCCTCAGGTATGCCTTTATAGCAACATAAAACAGACTAAGACATTCAGTACTGGAAAATTTTTAAATTTGCTCAATGTTTAATGAAAAATTTTGTGGCATAAAAGCAACATAAGGAGAAGAGTGAGAAGACAGAGGAGAATAAATAAGATTTGGAGAAAGGAGGGGAAAGGGAGGGAGAGGAAGAGAAGGAGATGAGGGGGATAGGGAAGAAGAAAGGAGAGAAAGGAAGAGAGAAAGTGAAAGGAGACAAAAAGAAAGGAGAGAAAAAGTGAAAGGAAAACCCAGGTAAGCAACCTCAGACCTTGAAGAGATGGTCGGTATAACGAGATTTGTTTGAAAGAATAAAGGACTGGAAACCTGAAGGGCTGGCTTTGAGTCTTGCCTTCAAGTAAAAATCACTGTGTAACACTGGGCAAAGTCCCCTCTCTATCCTGAACATCAATCTCCACTTCTGCAAGATGAGTATGATTAACTATGCTCTTTCTAAGGTCACTTTTAGTTTTAGGGTTCTGTTCATAATTTATGCTCTTACTAACTTTTGGACCAAGTCTCCAGGACAGATGCAAAAGCTTTGGTCCCTTCACACTGCTGGAACAAAGAAAGATTGCTTCTCTCAGAATTTGATCATGAAATTGGAAGATCTATATTTTAAGTATATTTTGAATAACATAATGTTTTATTACAGACTATAAAGGTAAAGACTTGTAGGTTTAACCTTCGAGTTAAAGAAAGCTAAAGTGAAAATCTTTTAAATTAAGGGAAAACATGGAGAGCTGTCACAGTCTCACTCATTCAACTGTAGTAGAAGAGAACAATAAAACATCTCCTTGGAGTTTGAAATGGTTTTAGATTTGCAACAAGAAGACAAAGTCAATAATCAGTAGAATGGGGTTATCAAAGTATAGACCAAAGAACACTAATTCTCAATAGTATTTGGTGAAAAAATATTTATACACTTGAATTTTCAGAAAATGAAGTTAATTAGAACAGCTTTATTTTTTTTTTCTGCAGGATTTCTCAAAAGCTTTCATATGCAATATTAATTGTTTAGCATTAGTTATACTAACAAGTAGACTACGCAGCTTTTATAAGCTGATTTTATCATAAGCACCTTTTCATTTGACAATATTGTTGTACTTAAGCAGAACTTAGTTTGAGAAATGTTATATGACTTTAGGAAAGTCACTTCTCTCAGTGTTATTTTCTCCTTCTGTACAAATGAGGAGGTTGGATTAAAAATCACTAATGTTCTTTCCAGGTATAAAATGGTACAGTTAAATAAAGCCTAAAGAATATCGTTAGTTGAATTTGAGACAATAATGAGTCAGCGCAAGATACAGAACAGGATAATAAGTCTGCCAATTTGTGTGGTGCAGATGATCAATGCTACAGAAGATCAGGAAGGCTAGATATTAGTGTGGGCTCAAGCTGTTAGAACAGACTGGGCTTCTGATCAAGGGAGGGAAACAGGGCTGGGTGTTTTAAGGGGCTATTGCTTTGAATTGAGGTGTGGGAAAAGGGAAAGTTTTAGCATCTGAATATTCTTTGACCTGAGAGACAGAACCAAGTTGAACCAGTTTAGGCAGAAATAATAATTTATTGGAAGATAGAGGATATGACAGTAAACAAGACAGAATGAAGATGACTTTGGTGACAATTAGAACCAGGAACTGAATCACCATCAGAAAGTTTGTTCTGTCCTCTCTCTATACCAGATTTATATTCTGTTTTGTATTATCTCTCCATCTAACCAGAAGGAAACATAGCCTGCAGCAAACCCTGATTCTCACATTTCTTCTCTTACTACCAGAAAAAGACTGGTGTTCTTCCTTTATTTCCACGTCAGATTTGTCTGTCTCAGGTTCCTCCCTAGTTATTTATGGGCAGACTACTGGGGACTAGTTATTTATAGGCAGACTATTGGGATCTAACACATACATGGCAGCTGAGGCTGTGGTTCTTATAGATGGAAAAAAAAATTACTGTGAGCTGGGACTGGATCCTCATGACCTACATTGAAAAACTGATGAGATGGCCAAGACTTTGCCTAAGACGTGTTCAGGCAGATAGGAGGCAGATGTAGGGTAGGTTCATTAAGTCCAAATTTTGGAAATGTTTTTATGCTAAGATCAAGGGTTCTTATTTTACCTGTATATTGTTTCTGTCCAGTAGTTCTAAAAGTCCAGGCCAGCATCAGGATGCCTATATATGAATTACCTGAGGTATGAGACAGGGAGGAGGAGAATATAGTTACAAAAATCTTGATCATGGGCCCATCTTTAGTTATTTTGATTCAGTAGCCTGGATGGGAACATGAGAATCTGTATTTGCTAAAAATTCCCTAAGTGGTGTTGCTAATCAGCCAGTTTTAGGAGTCACTGATTAACCCAGTATAAATTTATTATGAATCCTCTAAGTAGAATAATTGTTGCTAGTTTCTGAAAGACAGAATTTACTAGTTTCTGGGAAACAAATTCGCAACACATTCATCCATTACTTAAAAACTTTTGACTCTATTAGGGAATATATATCTTGAGCATAAATAGCCATAAAAGATTAAAAAAAAAAAAAAAAGCCTTAAGAGGCCAGAGGTTCTGGAGATGCCAGACATTATGAAAGACTTGGTTGAGGGGGTAATATTTAAGATGGGTTCTTGAACAACAGATTGATTTTGGACATTCAGAGGAGGAAATTTATTCCAGGTGAAAAGAAGAGCACAAAAAATACCTGAAGAAGGAATATCTACAGTTGGGTTTCTTGATCTGTAGTCCAAGCATACGCCAAAGGATCAGTAAATATGTATTATAAAATACTTCATTTTTACCAACATCAAATGGAAATTTAGTAAATCTTAATCTAAAAACAAACAGTGGAGTTTAGTGGTACTTGAAAATTTGTCACCAGTACAAATCAGATGTTTTTTTATTAGATTAATGCTGTAACAGATATTCAGCCTTCTCTTTTTTGTTCATTGATATTTTTAAATTATAATAGTCATAGATCTGCTGATAGCTCTTTTTATGAGTTAACAATATATGAGTTTAATGAGTAAAAATTAAATTTATTTTTCAATATATTGTAACTATTGCAATATACATTTTCTTTGTAATTCTACACATTTTATTTCATGCTTTTAAAAAACATTTTTCTGAGAAAGTGCTCCTGTTAGCTATTTCTGAGTAACAAATTACCCTAATATTTAGAAAATTACAATAACCCTTTATTTTCTCATGCTTTTGTGGGTCAGGAATTTGAGACGGGTCCTGCTACGTCATTGTCATATGTGATCTCTCACATGATTGCAGTTCATTGATTGCTATAGTTTCAGTCATCAAAGACACAAGCACCTTTTCAGGTCCTTTTCAGATGCTGGACATCCAAGATAATCAGGAGTTCAGATGGCAATGACCACCAGAACATCTACCTCCCTTGTAACATGGAATTCTTACACCATGGTGGCTAAGTGGAGAGAAGGAGTACATCAAGAGGTGGTATTCAGGAAGAGAGTGTGCTGAGAGAACAAAGAAGAAGCAACCAGCTTTCTTTGACCTTGCTTCACATGTCATGCAGTGTCACCTCTACTTTCTCTTGTTTACAAATGAATGGCTAAGACAAGCCCTAATTAAAGAGAAAGCAAAATATTCCTCTCCTCTTATGAGAATACCTGTCGAAAAATTGTGACCACCTTTAATTTGTCACAGAACAATTCTATAGACTTCACTAGAGTATCAAAGATGTTCACGGCATAGTTAGCAATACTGTATTGCATATTTCAAAATAGCTAGAAGAGAGGATTTTGAATGTTTCCATCACGAAGGAATAATACATGTTTCAGGAATAGGTATGCTAGTTATCCTTAATTGATCATCACACAACATATACATGTACTGAAATATTACACTGTACCTCATAAATATGTACAATTGTTATGCATCAATTACAAACAATCTAAAACTTAAAAGAATTTTAAATGTTAAGGTCATTTGCCCTGGAGTACATGCTTAAGCAAAGAATATATTCAGCAAAAGAGGAAAAGTGTTTCTAATTAATATTAATATTAGCTTTAGAGGGTATCCAAGGTTGCTGGTAGTCAGATACTAAGCCAAGATGTATAGATTTTTCTAAGTCATATCATTCTGGTGTCTGTTAGAGACAAAAGAAAGAAAGAAATGAAAAAAAAAGTTTACTTAACCTTGATGGGTCAAAAATGACAAAATGAAGCTCTTTGCCCTCAAACCAGAAAGAATGAGCAAGTAGTTTCATAATGATGAAAGCATCTTGCTTATGGGGAGATAAGGCTTGTCTTTCTCTGTTGAATGTAATTAAAATAGATGTAAAAGAAATGTGAAGAGGTCCTCTATCCCCTCTCAAACATGATGCAGTGATGGATCAAAAAGATGGGAACTGACACCTCTCATCTCCAGGACACCCAGGACACCCGGAGTAGAAATACAGTCAATAAGACGACATGTTCATTGATGTGCAAGTCCTCTTCCCCTATCGGAGGGAGAAAGATGAAATTTGACAGTCCTCTTCTTACTAATTCCACACCTCTTTTCACCTCACCTCTTTCCACAGGTCGAAGAAACTTTTGGATGAAAAAGACTTGACATTTGTGTGTATGGCATCTTGGGGTGGAATTTTTATCGAAGTCTTTAGCCAAGGACATAAACACGTTCACTTACAGCCTCTAGCTAGAAGATGGGTAGGAGAGTTATTATCAAGTGAAGAAAGCAACTCCTTAAATTAAAAGACTTACAGGCACAAGAATCCAATGAATCTTGTTTCATTTAGGAGATGTCTCCTTAATGGATCGCAGTCCACTGACAGTCAGGAAAATGCATAGCTCAGGATTCTTACATTTATTCTGGGAGCCTAATTTGGGGATATTGAGTATTTGGGTTTCTAAATAATAACTGTAAGCCACTTAAAGGCAAAAATAATCTTAATAATTTTTGCATCTCTCGTTTTATCAGTGTTTGCTATATAGTACTGATGATTGATGAATGAATAAATGATGGTTGAATGAAACTATCCAGAGGTCTGAAAACTCTATGTAGGTTTCTATAAATTAAAATACAGGATATTTGACTATGCATAAGGCCCTATGTTTTCCGTCCTCTGACTAGTTGTCTAATCCAATCTTTTATGACCCTTTTTTTACATATCAAACAATGAAACTACAGTTGTATGTCTCAATGCATTTGCCTATGCTGCTTCAACTCTTATGATGTGAACAAGAATAATCTAGGTAGATGGTAAGATAAATTCTTCTGTAAGAAGGTAATATTTGAACAGAGACCCAAATGATAAGACAGAGTCAGCCACATGAAGTTCTGGAAGTTAAAGTGGATAGCATCATCAAACTTGCGGAAAGGCAAGTATAAAGAAGTGAGTTTGAGCTTTCTTTTAAAAGCAAGCCACCTGGTGTGGCTGCAGGTTAATGAATGAAGAGTTAGAATTACACAAGACAATTTCAAACATTAAATGTTTGGGCAAGGGCTGGGTCACACAGAACCTTCATGGCCACAGCAAGGAGTTTAAATTTTGCTGTAAGTGAAACGGGAAGTCAATTAACTATATTAAGCAGCAGTGGGGCATTATCAGATTTTTTTTTTTTAAGAAGAGAATCACCTGCAGGAAGATAAGTGTGGATTCAGGGAGTCCAATTAGAAGATGATTACAGCAGCTCATGTGAAACAATGGTTCAGATTAGGGTGAGAGCAGTAATGTTTAGGGAGAGAAGTAAAGAGATTTTATACATATTCCATCTGATGGAATGGAGGGATAAAATTTAGTGATCAATTAATTAGAAAAGTGTTTACATTTACTGGGAAAAAACACACATAAACAAAATAAAACCACCAAAATGTCATTTTTTTCCTATCAAATTGACAAGTGCTTCTTAAAAATGGTAAGACTTCAAAACTTCATGCATTTTTAAAAATCAACCTAAATGTCCAACAATAGGGATAAGTTAATACATTATAAGGCATACATACGCTTAAATGCTCCATGGCCATTACAAATGATGCTGTGGAAGAACACTTAACGACATGGAAAATGTTCAGGGAAAGTTTTATCTGTTCAACAACCAGCTGTCAGGGTTCATGCTTCTTGTTAAATATCAGATGGATTTGTAATGAAGGGAAATGTTAATATCTTTGAAACTTGCTGCTGAATTTCCCAAAGGGAGGAGACTCTCATTTTATATGAAATATGTCTGGCAAATTTCTCGGGGTGAAAGTAAGACCCTGAGGACATATATCATCATGATACAAGGTTAACCGAAGAGGTCACCAAACTTCTTTATGGGAGAAATAAATAGAAATGTTGGGAAAGACACTGTGGGCCATGGTCCCTTGCTGTGGAGTTTGAACAGGTGGCTGTGCTATTTTTGGTCTGCAGCAATGCAGAATTGACCGGGCAAGTCAGAAACTGAATCAGAATACTCTAATGGTCAAGAGAACATTGTTCTTCCCCATCTCATAATCTAAACTCCTTAGGAATTTTCAAAAACCAGGAAGGCCTTTTAACTTCTGTATATGGTGTGTTGTTTTCAACTGATTTTCAAATTTCTCAATGCAGTCATTAAAAATAATAAAGGAAACCATCATTCTCAGCAAACTGACACAAGAACAGAAAACCAAATATCACATGTTCTCACTCATAAGTGGAGGTTGAACAATGAGAACACATGGACACAGGGAGGGGAACATCACACACCAGGACCTGTTGGAGGGTGAGGGGGGATAGGGGAGGAATAGCAGGGAGCAGGATTGGGGAGCACTAGCAATAGGAGAAATACCTAATGTAGATGACAGGGGGATGGATGCAGCAAACCATCATGGCACATATATACCTATGTAATAAACCTGCACATTCTGTACATGTACCATAGAACTTAAAGTATAATAAAAAAATGGTAACCCATCAGTTAGCTCCCACTTACAAGTGAGAACACATGGTATTTGGTTTTCTGTTTCTGTGTTAGTTTGTTAAGGACAATGGCCTCCAGTTCCATTTATGTTTCTGTAAAGAACATGATATTCTTTTTAATGGCTGCGTAGTATTCCATGGTGTATTCATACCACATTTTCTTTACCAAGTCTATCTTTGATGGACATTTAGGCGGATTCCATGTTTTTGCTATTGTGAATAGTGCTGCAATGAACATACATGGGCATCTGTTTTTATAATAGAATGATTTGTTTTCCTTTCCAATACCTAGTAATGAGATTGCTGGATAGAATCATTTTATGGAGGGTGGAGGGTGAGAGGAACGAGAGGATCAGAAAAAAATACCTAAGGGGTACTAGGCTTAATACCTGGGTGATAAAATAATCTGCACAACAAACTACCATTACACAAATTTAACTAAGTAACAAACCTGCACTTGTACCCCTGCACTTAACATTAAAATTAAAAAAATAATAAAGATACAGCTCCAGATATTAAAGATTAGAGAAAGACTTGATTTAGAAAATACAAAATATGTCCTAGTTAATAGAACTAGGAATAAATTTACAAGGTGCTCAGTGCTTCGTGTTGGAAGGTACTCAGTGACTATTGGTTTATGTCATATAGAGTGATTATGGAAGAATGATGATATTCAAGCATTTGCTATCCAGGGTCATTTTAAGAAAGACTTGGAGTAAAGAGATTAGAAAATGTACTTTTTGTGTGCCTATATATAATATAAAGAAGTGTGATAATTTTTATTTCCCCAATTAAAGCCCTGGATAAAATCTGCAAAATAAACATGAAGGATTTTTTTTCACATCTAAAAAAAATGGTGTCCCAGGTTAGCAAAGGTAATTATATTCCAAGGATAAAAACTTAGACAACCAGTACAGAGGAAGGGCCTTTGAAGAACAAGTAATCCAACCTAATGGTTAGTAAAAAAGAAACTGAGGTCCCCATAAAGATACACTACAAAAAGTCCTCATAGATGTTTCTCCGCAGATCAACCCTAAACATGAAACTTTAAAAGCATAAAGTTGATTTCAAAGTGAGATGGACTGTGTGCCACTCAATGTCCAGGCTCACCATAGCTAACAGACAGTAGAAAACTTATTATTCACTCTCCATGTGTAGACTTCTGCAAACTCAGAGAAAAACTGTGGAATTTGTTTTCAAGTTGCTATTTTCATTCTTTGTATTGCCTGTGGTTCCAGCAGTCCTGAAACAGAAAGCCCGTGGCTCAGCTAATATTTCATTTCAGAGGTGCCATCATGTGCTGGTACCCTGCCATCGCTGCAAGATGAATATCATTGCTGGCTGTCATTTCTAGTTATCATGCTTGAGGGAGGCAGCAGTGTGCACTTGAAGGCAAAAGCATGGCTCAGTCATTTTGGAGTCTGGTCCAAACAATACCCTCAAATTTGCAGTCCTTAGTTTCTTCATTTGAAAATAGGAATAATAAATAAACTTGTCCAACTTGGAAGTATTTATCTGATAGCAAAATATGTGTGAAATATCTATGTGGGCATTTAAATGTCTGCATATATAAAAGAACAGTATTAAGCCTAGGAGCCTCTGTCTTTAAACCACTAATCTTTGCCATGAAAATTCCTCCTCCACAGTGCTGATGCTCATCACTGTAACACAAACTCCATACAATTTGCATTGCTAAATATAAAGTCTCCCCATTTCTTCCTCCGCTGGGGCCTATCATATTCTACTCACCCACTTATCCTTTAAGTGGGAAGTGTTCATGCCCTGATTTCCCAATATACAATACTTGAGCTTCTTAAAATTAGCATTTTTCAAAATGTGGCATAGTTGTGTGCCATAGAAATAGCAATCAGGCATTGTGTTGAGATTTCACATGCATTATCTCATTTAATCCATAACTGCTTTAGAAGGAAGATATCACATGCTATATCTCCAGTTAGGCAGGTGATATAATTTGGGCTGTGTCCCCACTCAAATCTTACCTTGAATTGTAATAATCCTTGGGTGTCAAGAGGGGATGCAAATGAAGATAATTGGGGTGGTTCCCCCCATGTTTTTCATGGGGGTGGTTTCCCCCATATTTTTCTAATGGTAGTGAATAAGTATCAAGAGATCTGATAAGTGGGAGTTCCCCTGCATAAGTTCTCTTGCCTGCCACCATGTAAGGTGTGACTTTGCTCTTCATTCGCCTTTAGCCATGATTGTGAGGCCTCCTCAGCTATGTGGAACTGTGAGTCAATTAAACCTCTTTCCTTTATAAAATACCCATTCTCGGGTATGTCTTTATTAGCAGCATGAGAATAGACTAATATTCAGGAATTCTATGAAGACAAAGTTAGGGTATAATTTATTGTTGTTTCTTCAGCATGACCAAAATAGAGCTCAATAAATGTATTATTATTACCATAATTATTATGACTACTATTACTATTTATTAAGTTCTTATAATACTTACATATTGAACACTATGCTAAGCATTTTTCATGTATTGTCTCAGGCATGATTATCCCCTTTTGAAACATGAGGAAGTGGCCATAAAAAGGAATGAAATCATGTCCTTTGCAGCAACATGGATGAAATTGGAGGCCACTATCATAAGTGAGCTAACTCACAAGCAGAAAATCAAATATTGCATGTTTTCACTTATAAGTAGGAGTTAGACAAAGGGTACACGTGGACATAAAGATGGAAAGAATAGTCTATGGGGACTCCAAAAGAAAGAAAAGTGAGGTGAGGGTTGAAAACTTGCCAATGGGTAAAATGTCCAATATTTGGGTGATAGTAAACTAGAAACCCAACCCCCAACAGTACACATGTAATACCAATATAACAAACAAATATATGTACCTACTGAATCTAAATTTTTAAAAAATGGAACAGAAAATACAGAAAAGTATATATAATACAAATACATTTTCATTAAACAATGATCCCTCCCTTTAAAAAATGAGGAATCATGTACTCAGAGCAATACAGCTACTTTCACAAAGTCACTAGTGACAGAATCAGAATTTTGACAGGAGACTGTCTAACTTTAAAACTAGTGTTCTCAACTGCCACCCTTCCCCGGCTCATTTGAAGCATCTGGGAAGAATCTTGGACCATTTTTATAAAATAGAATGATCTTGGTACAAATTTATTCATTAGACAGTCATATCAAGATACAGTTTCCTCTGCCCCATGGAATGGCATCTGCCTTGTGACACCCCCAAATCATGTTTGTGCTTTGCACTCCATAGGGGAGTCTCAGACCACCACCATCTGCCACATGCCCCGTCTGGAGGTTTGTTGTTGGAGAAGAAATGAAAAAAGCAAATGCATCTCTTTTACTAGAAAGCAGTTCACAGTAGATTGAAATTGTATTCATATGTGAACATTCCCATCTCTGGCACAGTTTTAAATACAACAAAAGAGAAAGTAACTCATGGTATCTTGGCTATTCCAGAAACTGGCACTTCTCCTGGTGACTGGCTTTGAAGCGGATTGTCAACATGTCAGGACACATGGCAATGGTTAGCCTGAAGCTGCCTGGTTCTAACATTCCCAGCATCAGCTGGCCAACACAGTCTAGCTGCCACTATGCACCCTCGAGAGAAAGGAGAACTTAATGTACCCTTAAGATAAGCCCAGACACTGGAGTGAGAAAAACAGGTCTTATTACAGGAGAAACCAGAGAAAAATGTGTCATCAGGAACACAGGGAAACTAATGAAAAATAAAACAGATCTGAAAGTATTAAATTATCTGGGAGAAATAATTTTCCAAGCCTGAAACTAGCATATGTAGTATAAAATAAAGCTAAATTAGAACAGCGTTTGCTTTTTCATATATAAGGATCAATTAACTATGTTGGTCAAAATTCTTCATTTTGCATAGATAATCCAATTTTGTTTTTAAACTAAGCAAAAGACAGGAGAAGAATTATAGGCCTGACCACTCAATGATTAATTCATTGATTCATGAAACCATTCATTCATGTATTCCTTCATTATGCCACTCATTTCTAAAGAGAACTTGAGCAGCTTGCAATAGAAACCTACACTTAATAAAACCAGATTTCAAAAGGAAACAAATGTAAGAATCAGTTAATAAAAGCTATAGGAACAAAACATTTATGCACGGGTTATCACATTTTTGACCAGGATCCAAGAAGTAAATGGAAATAACTTACTAAAGTCAATTGGGAATTATTTTTCTAAAGATACACATTTCTTTTTCATAGCAAGAGCATTCCTTTGCTGAGAAGTGTAACAGAAGCATTGGGAGAAAATAATTTAGAAACTCCTGCATGAGTTCAATATTTGTCCCCATGAGGATCAGTGGGCTAAAGGAAGAGTACAGACATTATGCACAATACTTAATTTTGAACTTCCTAGAGGTGAAAAAAAAAGAAAAGCCCAATATCATATGTAATATAAGGGAATTGAAATTTTTAAATTTCTTTCTTAGAAAAAACAATTTATGTTGCTTTGAATTTAGAAAGGCATTGATTATTCAAGCACTTAAACATCTAAAGGACAACCAATAATTAGTAAAACAGGATAAAAGAGAGACAACAATTTAATTTTAATTTGTTGTTGTTGAGACAAGGTCTGACTCTATCAACCAGGCTGGAGTGCAGTGGTACAATCAGGGCTCACTGCAGCCTCGATCTTCCAGGCTCAAGTGATCCTCTCATTTCAGACTCCCATGCAGGCACCACCACACCTGGCTAATTTTTGTCTGAGCAATGAGACAGGGTTCTGCCACATTGCTTGGGAGGGTGGGCTTGAACTCATGAGCTCTAGAGATCCAGCTGCCTAGTTGTTCCAACTTGCTGAAGTTACTGGTGTGAGCCACTACATCTGGCCTAACTTTTAAATTTAGTTTTCACCATGCCTATAGAAAACTGACAGGATACTACAATCAACATTGATATAATTATCCTCCAGATTTGATCATTTTAGCTTTTGGTCGTGTTTAATTTTCCTGATATTTGCTTAAATGTGCTAAAGCCTAATAAAAATAATATCATTTCATTTTAGCACTAAATTTAGTATATATTTCTAAAAAGTAGAGCATTTTCTACAAATGCTGAATGCCATTATCAAACCCAATGAAATGGTAAAATAATCTTTAATTTTCATCAAATACCATCTGTGTTTGGAGCCAAACATTATCCCAAAAATAATATAGCTGGCATGTTCAAAACAGGATTCAATGTTATATCAAGGAACATGCCTTGGTAGACTTTATAATATTTGGGGTTACTGAAATACACGACCTTGGGAATCAAGAATAATTACCAAGGGTAGAAGTCTCCCAACCTGTTAAATATGGCAGAATCTACTTAGGAAGTTGTGGGAAATTAATGGGAAATATAATTTTAGGGTTTAAAAAAACATAAATGTTTTTTGTTCTTTTTTTTATAATTAAAAAATTTTAGATAAAATGAACAACTGTGAAAATCAGTGGGTTTTGACAAAGATAGACTCCCTTGTTGCCACCATCCCAAACAAGTCAGAAGCCATTTATATCACCCTAGAAAATTTTCTCATACCTGTTTGGTGTCACCTCACACTCAGTACACAAAATGTATCTCTGCGATGATATTATTGCCTGTGCTTCAACTTCATAGCACATGGCATCAAGCAGCATGTATTCTCTGGTATCCTGTGGGGTTATTTTTTTCAGCTTAATATAATACTACTGAAGTACATTCATGTTTTAGTATGTATCAGAAGTTTGGTTCTTTTATTGCTGCATACTATTCCATTGCATGAATATATCACCATTTGTGATTTTGGTTGATACACATTTGGATTATTATGAGCCTTTTGCTCTTATAAATAAAGCTGCTATAGATATTCTTATACAAATTGTTTTCACATGTACATTTTTATCTATCTTGGTTAAATGCCAAAGAATGGATTCACTGTGTGTATGTGCATGCTTAACTTTATATGAAACCACAAAATTGTTTTCAAAGTGATTGAAACCATTTTACACTCCCACCTACAATGAACCAGAATTTCAATAACTGTGCATTTAGTAGTGCCATTCATTTTGATTATAGTCATTCTAGTGGGTGTATAGTGGTATTTCAGTGGGGTGGTTGAACATATTTTCACTTCTTTTTTTTTATTTTAAAGTCTCATGTTCATTTTATTGAGTTATTTATCTTTTACTATTGAGCTGTAGGAATTCTTTTTATATTCTAAATACAAATATTTTAAAGTGAATATTTACTCCCAATGAAGTGCCTGGCACTTTCTTTTTTTAAAATAGTGGTTTTTTTTTTTTTTGGAATCAACTTAAATGCCCATTAATGATAGACTGGATAAAGAAAATTGTGGTACATTTACACCATGGAATGCTATGCAGCCATTAAAAAGAACAAGATCATGTCCTTGTAAGAACATGGATGGAGCTGGAGGCTACTGTCCTTAGCAGACTAACAGGAAAAGAAAATCAACTACATGTTCTCACTTGTAAGTAGGAACTAAATGAGGAGAACACATGGATACAAAGAGGGGAACAACAGAAATTGGGCCTACTTGAGGCTGGAGGGTGGGAGGAGGGAAAAGAGCAGAAAAATCACTATTGATACCAGGCTTAGTACCTGGCTGACAAAACAATCTGTACAACAAACCCTTGTGACACGAGTTTAACTATGTAACAAACTTGCACATGTATCCCTGAACCTAAAATAAAAGTTAAAAAAATAATAAAATGATGTCTTTTAAAGACAAAGAGTTTTTAATTTAATAAAATGTAACGTATTTTTTTAAATAATTAATACTTTTGGTATCCAGAAAATTTTGGCTTATTCAGGATCGTGAAGTAACTCTCTTATATTCCCCTATAAGTTTTTTAGTTTTAGCTTTTATGTTTAGGTTTATGAACTATCTCAAATTAATTTTTGTTCATGATGTGAGGTAGGGATCAATGTTCATTTTTTTTTTTCCTAATGGATATACTGTTGCTGTAACGCTGTATTTAAAGTAATTTTGTTTTCCCATTGAATTACTTAAGTGGCTTTAACACCTAGACATTCTGAAAAAAGCAATTGTCCAAATATGTGCAGATTTATTCTAGATTTCCTGTGTGTTTCATCAATTTATTTATCTATTCCCAATAGAAAACCCTCTTGATTATTGTAAATTTATAATAAATATTGAAATTAACCACGTAAAGCTTCCAAATAAGTTCTTTAAGATTTTGTTGGCAATTCAACATCTTTTATCTGTATACATTTTATAAGGAACTTATTTATTTCTACAATGAACAAAAGCTAGAAACTTGACAAATATGGTGTTGAATCTATATAATTGTGTTGAGGAAAAATTGATTACTTGGGATCATTAAATGTTTAAATTAATAGTCACAATATATCTCTGCATTTGCTATGTTGCTCTTAATTTCTTTCTGCAGTTTTTTTTTGTTTTGTTTTTTGTTTTTTTTTTTTTATAGTTTGATTCTAATTATAAACAATCTTCTAATATTCACTTCCTCTTGTTACTTGTGGCTGTTATTTAAAAATATTTTTTTCTCACACCTGTAATCTCAGCACTTTAGGAGTCCCAGGTGGGTGAATCACAAGGTTGGGAACTCAAGATCATCCTGGCCAACGTGGTGAAATCTCATCTCTGCTAAAAATTAGCCAGGTGTGGTGATGCGCATCTGGTCCCAGTTACTTGAGAGGCTGAGGCAGGAGAATTGCTTGAACCCAGCAGGCAGAGGTTGTAGTGAGCCTAGATCATGCCACTGTACTCCAGCCTGGGCAACAGAGTGAGACTCTGTCTAAAAAATATGTATATTTTTTCCAGGTTTTGGGTTTTACATGTAAGTCTTCAATCCATCTTGAGTCAATTTTTGTATATGGTGTAAGGAAGGAGTCTAGTTTCAATCTTCTGCATACAGCTAGCCAGTTATCCCAGCATCATTTATTGAATAAGGAATCCTTTCTCCATTGCTTGTTCTTGTCAGGTTTGTCAAATATCAGATAATTTTAGGTGTATGGTCTTATTTCTGGGTTCTTTATTCTGTTCCACTGGTCTACGTGTCTGATTGTGTACCAGTACCATGCTGTTTTGTAGCCCCATAGTATAGTCTGAAGATGGGTAGCATAATGTTTCCAGCTATTTTTTTTAATTGTCTTGGCTTTTTTCTTTTTATTCCAAATGAATTTTAAAGTAGTTTTTTCTATTTCTGTGTAGAATCTCAATGGTAGTTTAGTAGGAAGACCATCAAATCTGTAATTTGCTTTGGGCAGTATGGCCATTTTAATGATACTGATTCTTCCTATCCCTGAGTATGGAATGTTTTTCCATTTGTTCTCTGATTTCTTTGAGCAGTGTTTTGTAGCTCTCTTTGTAGAGATCTTTTACCTCCCTAAGTTAGCTGTATTCCTAGATATTTCATTCATTTTGTGAATGGGAATACTTTTCACCATTCAGGACATAAGAACAGGTAATAATGTCATGACGAAGATGCCCAAAGCAATTACAACTCAAGCAAAAATTGACAAATAGAATTTAATTGAAAGAGCTTCTGCACAGCAAAAGAAACTATCAAGAGAGTAAGCAGGCAACCTACAGAATAGAAGAGAACGTTTCCAAAGTATGCATCTGACAAAGGTCTAATAGCTATAAGGAACTTAAGCAAATTTACAGGGAAAAAAAAAAAAAAACCCTCATTAAATGGTGGACAAAAGACATGAACCAACACTTTTCCAAAGAATACATACAATGTAGCCAACAATCATATGAAAACAAGCTCAACATCACTAATCATTAGAGAATTGCAAATCGAAACCAATATCATGTCTTTTACAGGGATATGGATAGAACTGGAGGTCACTATCCTTAGCAAACTAACACAGGAACAGAAAACCAAATACTGCATGTTCTCACTTGTAAGTGGGAGTTAAATGATAAGAACATATGGACACAAAGAAAGGAACAATAGACACTGGGATCTACTTAAGGGTGAAGGATGGGAGAAGGGAGAAAATCAGGAAAAATAACCGATGAGTACTAAGCTTAATATCTGGGTGAGGAAATAATATGTACACTCATGACACAAGTTTACCTGTGTAATAAACCTGCACTTGTACACCTGAACTTAAAAGTTAAATAATTCTTTTTTGTATATTGACCCAGTATCCTGTAAAATTGACGAAGCCTATAAATGTATATGTGCCCATGTTCTAAAAATTTATATGTTTTTTAAGATTCTTCTGTTAATGCCATTTCCTCTATGAACAAAAAGACATCTATGTTTTCTTTCTAAGTTCTGTGCTATTTTTCATGCTTTAAGTAACAATATAAGATATCTAGTATAAGTCTACCTAAAAGCAGTAAGAACAGATGACTTTGACTTTTTCCCAATCATAGGCAACATTTGTTTCATATGTCACCACTATGATGTTAGTTCTTTGTTTTTTATGTAAGTCCTTTCTCAAGCTGAGAATTTTGCTTTCCATTTCTATTTTGTTAAAAGCTGTCATTGTGGCTTGTGTTTAAATTTTGCCAAATTATATTTTCTGCATACAAATAAGATAAACATGTATATTTTTGGTTCTTTATCTTTCAGTGTGAGAAATTGTACTGATCATAATTATTATCTTATTTAGTTTTTTAACTTTAAGTTCTAAAATACATGTGCAGAACATGCAGGTTTGTTAACATAGGTATATGTATGCCATGCTGGTTTGCTGCACCTATCAACATGTCACCTAGGTTTTGAGGCTCACGTGCATTAGCTATTTGTCCTGATGCTCTCCTGCCCCTTGTACCCCACCCCCAACAGGCCCCAGTGTGTATTGTTCTCCTCCCTGTGTCCATGTGTTCTCATTGTTCAAATCCCACTTATGAGTGGGAACATGCAGTGTTTGGTTTTCTTTTCCTGTGTTAGTTTGCTGAGAATGATGGCTTCCAGTTTTATCCATATTCCTGCAAAGAGCATGATCTTGCTCTTCTTTATGGCTGCATAGTATTCCATGGTGTATATTTCCCACATTTTATTTATCAAGTCTATAATTGATGAGCATTTGGGTTGGTTCCATGTCATTGTTACTGTGAATAGTGCTGCAATAAACATACATATGCATGTATCTTTATAATAGAATAATTTATATTCCTTTGAATATATACCCAGTAATGGGATTGCTGCATCAAATGGTATTTCTGGTTCTAGATCCTTGAGGAATTGCAACACTTTCTTCCACAATGGTTGAACTAATTTACATTCCCACCAACAGTGTAAAAGTGTTTCTATTTCTTTACAATCTCACCTGCATCTATAGTTTCCAGACTTTTTAGTAATTCCCATTCTGACTGGTGTGAAATGGTATCTCATTGTGGTTTTGATTTGAATTTATCTAATTATCAATGATGTTGGGCTTTTTTCATATATTTTTTGGCCACATAAATGTCTTCTTTTGAGAAGTCTCTCCATATCCTTTGCCCACTTTTTGATGTTTTTGTTTTTTTGAAAATTTGTTTAAATTATTTGTAAATTCTGGATATGAGACCTTTGTCAGATGAGTAGATTGCAAAAATTTTCTCCTATTCTGTAGGTTGCCTATTGGTTCTGATAGTTTCTTGTGCTGTGCAGAGCTCTTTGGTTTAATTAGATCCTGTTTGTCAAATTAGCTTTTGTTGTAACTGCTTTTGGCTATTTCATTATAAAATCTTTGCCCATGCCTATGTCCTAAATGGTATTGCCTAGATTTTCTTCTAGGGATTTTATGATTTTGGGTTTTACATTTAATTTTGAATCCATCTTGAGTTCATTTTTTATAAGGTGTAAGGAAGGGGTCCAGTTTCAGTTTTCTACATATGGCTAGCCAGTTTTCCCAGAACCATTGATTAAATAGGGAATCCTTTTCCCATTGCTTCTTTTTGTCAGGTTTGTCAAAGATCAGATGGTTGTAGATGTGTGAGCATTATTTCTGAGGCCTCTGTTCTGTTCCATTGGTCTATATCTCTGTTTTGGTACCAGTACCATGCTATTTTGGTTACTGTAGCCCTGTAATATAGTTTGAAGTCAGGTAGCATGATGTCTCCAGCTTTGTTTTCTTTCTTTCTTTTGCTTAGGATTGTCTCAGCAATGTGTACTCTTTTTTGGTTCCATATGAATTTTAAAGTAGTTTTTTTCTAATTCTGTGAAAAATGTCAATGGTAATTTGATGGGAATAGCACTGAATCTATATATCACTTAGGGTAGTATAGCCATTTTCATGATATTAATTCTTCCTATCTATGAGGATGGAATGTTTTTTCATTTTTTTTTGTGTCCTCCTTATTTCCTTGAGCAGTGGTTTGTAGTTCTCCTTGAGGAGGTCCTTCATGTCTCTTGTTAGCTGTATTCCTAGGTATTTTATTCTCTTTGTGACAATTCTGAATGGGAGTTTATTCATGATTTGACTCTCTGCTATTCTTTTGTTGATTATAGAAATGCTCGTAATTTTGCACATTAATTTTGTGTCCTGAGACTGTTGAAGTTGTTTATCAGCTTAAGGAGATTTTGGACTGAGACAATGAGGTTTTCTTTCTTTCTTTCTTTTTTTTTTTTTTTTTTTTAAAGACATGGGGTGTCACCATATTGGCCAGGCTGGTCTCGAATTCCTGACCTCAGGTGATCCATGCATCTCAGCCTCCCAAAGTACTGGGATTACAGGCATGGGCCACTGTGCCTGGCCAACAATGGGGTTTTCTAAACACAGTATCTTGTCATTTTCAAACAGAGACAATTTGACTTCCTCTTTTCCAATTTGAATACCTCTTATTTTCTTCTCTTTCCTGATTGCCCTGGCCAAAACTTCCAATATCACAATGAATAAGAGTGACAAAAGAGGGCATCCTTGTCTTGTGCCAGTTTTCAAAGGGAATTATTCCAGCTTTTGCCCATTTAATATTATATTGGCTGTGGATGTGTCATAAATATCTCTTATTATTTTGAGATATGGTCCATCAGTACCAGTTTACTGAGAGTTTTTTAATATCAAGCGATGGTGAGTTTTATTGAAGGCCTTTTCTGCATCTATTGAGATAATCTTGTGGGTGGTTTTTGTCATTAGTTCTGTTTATGTGATGGATTATGTTTATTGATTTGCATATGTTGAACCAGTCTTGAATCCTAGGGATGAAGCCTACTTGATCATGGTGGATAAGCTTTTTGATGTGCTGCTGGATTCAGTTTGCCAATATTTTATTGAGCATTTCTGCATCAATATTTATCAGGGATATTGGCCTGAAGTTCTCTTTTTTTGTTGTGTCTTTGCCAGATTTTGGTATCAGGATGATGCCGGCCTCATAATATGAGTTAAAGAGGGGTCCCTCCTTTTTAATTGTTTGGAATAGTGTCTGAAGGGATAGTACTAGCTCTTCTCTGTACCTCTGGTAGAATGTGGCTGTAAATTCATCTGGTCCTGGGCTTTTTTTTTTTTTTTTTTTTGGTATTCTATTTATTACTGCCTGAATTTCAGAACTTGTTATTGTTCTATTCAAGGATTCAGTATCTTCCTGATTAAGGCTTGGGAAGGCGTATGTGTCCAGGAATTTATCCATTTCTTCTAGATTTTCTAGTTTATTTGTGTAGACATGTTTATAGTGTCCTCTGATGGAAGTTTGTATTTCCATGGGGTCAGTGGTGGGTGATATTCCCTTAATCATTTTTTATTGTGTCTATTTGATTCTTCTCCATTTTCTTCTTTTTTAATCTAGCTAGTTGTCTATCTATTTTCTTGTTTCAAAAAACAAGTTCCTGCATTCACTGATTTTTTGAAGTGTCTTTTTTGTGTCTCTGTCTCCTTCGTTTCTTCTCTATTTTTAGTTATTTCTTGTCTTCTGCTAGCTGTTGAATTTGTTTGTTCTTACTTCTCTAGTTCTTTACATTTTTATGTTAGGGTGTTGATTTGAGATCTTTCTAGCTTCCTGATGTGGGCATTTAATGACATAAATTTCCCTCTTAACACTGCTTTAGCTATGCCTCAAAGATTCTGATACATTGTGTCTGTTCTCATTGGTTTCAAAGAACTTCTTAATTTCTGTCTTCCTTTCATTATTTACCCAGGAGTCATTTAGAAGGAGGTTGTTCAATTTTCATGTATTTGTGTGGTTTTGAGTGAGTTTTTTAATCTTGAGCTCTAATTTGATTGCACTGTAGTCTGAGAGACTCTTATAATTTCAGTTCTTTTGTATTTGATGAGGAGTGTTTTACTTCCAATTTTGTGATTGATTTTAGAGTAAGAGAAAAATGTATATTCTATTGTTTTGGAGTGAAGAGTTCTGTAGATATCTATTAGGCCTACTTGATCTAGAGCTGAGTTCAAGTCCTAAATATACTTATTAATTTTCTGTCTCACTTCTCTGTCTAATATTGACAGTGGGGTGTTGACGTCCCTCACTATTACTGTGTGGGAGTCTAAGTCTCTTTGTAGATATCTAAGAACTTGTTTTATGAATCTGGATGCTCCCGTGTTGGGTACATATATATTTAGGATAGTTAGCTCTTCTTGTTGAATTGATCCCTTTACCATTACGTAATACTTTTCTTTGTCTTTTTTGATGGTTGTTAATTTAAAGCCTGTTTTATCAGAGATTAGGATTACAACCCCTGTTTTCTTCTACTTTCCATGTGCTTGACAAATTTTCTTCCGTCCCTTTATTTTAAGCCTATGTGTGTCTCTGCACATAAGATGGGTCTCTTGAATACAGCACACTGATGGGTCTTGACTCTATACAGTTTGTCAGACTGTGTCTTTTAATTGGGGCATTTATAGTTAAGGTTAATATTGTTATGTGTGAATTAGATCCTGTCATCATGACACTAGCTGATTATTTTGCACACTTATTGATGCCCTTTCTTCATTGTATCATTGGTCTTTGTATTTTCATGTGTTTTGCAGTGGCTCGTACTGATTTTTTCTTTCCATATTTAGTGCTTCCTTCATGAGCTTTTGCAAGGCAGGCCTGGTAGTGACAAATTCTCTCAGCATTAGCTTGTCTGAAAAGGATTTTATTTCTCCTTCAGATATGAAGCTTATTTTGGCTGTATATGAAATTCTGGGTTTAAAATTCTTTTCTTAAAGAATGTTGAATATTGGCCCCCACTCTCTTCTGACTTGTAGGGTTTCTGCTGAGAGATCCACTGTTAGCCTGATGGGCCTTGCTTTGTAGGTGACCTGGCCTTTCTCTCTGTCTACCCTAAACATTTTTTCCTTCATTCCGACTTTAGTGAATCTGATGATTATGTATATCGTGGTTGATCTCCTCGTTGAGTATCTCAATGGGGTTCTCTATATTTCCTGAATTTGAATGTTGGTCTGTCTTGCTAGGTTGGGGGAGTTCTCCTGGATAATAACCTGAAGTGTGTTTCCCAACTTGGTTGCATTCTTCCCGTCTCTTTCAGGTACTCCAATCAATTGTAGATTGGGTCTTTTTACATACTCCCATACTTCTTGGAGGTTTTGTTTGCTCTTATTCATTCTTTTTTCTCTAATCCTGTCCGCCTGCCTTATTTTAGCAAGATGGTCTTCCGTCTCTAATATTCTTTCTTCTGCTTAATCGATTTGGTTATTGATACTTGTGTATGCTTTACAAAGTTTTCATGCTGTGTTTTTCAGCTCCATCAGGTCATTTATGTTCCTCTCTAAACTGGCTATTCTAGTTAACACCTCCTCTAATATTTTCTCAAGGTTCTTCGCTTCTTTGCATTGGGTTAGAACATGTTCCTTTACCTCAGCAAAGTTTGTTATTACCCTCTTTCTGAAGCCTGCTTTTGTCAATTTGTCCACCTCACCCTCCATCCAGTTCTGTGGCCCTGCTGGAGAGGTGTTGTAGTAATTGGGAGGAGAAGAGGCACTCTGGCCTTTTAGGTTTTCAGTGTTTTTTTGTTGTTGTTGTTGATTTTTTCTCATCTTCATGAGTTTGTCTAGTTTTGATCTTTGATCCTTTAATGAGGTTTTTGTAGGTACTTTTTCATTAATGTTGTTTTTATTGCTTTCTATTCATTTGTTTTTCTTTCAAAAGTCAGGTCCCTCTTTTTTTAGGGTTGCTGCAGTTTGCTGGGGGTTCACTTCCGGCCCTATTCATCTGATTTGCTCCTATGTCTAGAGATGTCACTCAAGGAGGCTGGGGAACAGCAAAGATGAGTGCCTGATCTTCCTCTGGGATCTCTGAGCTGGAGGGGCACTGACTTGATGCCAGTAGGAACGCTCCTGTATACGCTGTCTGACAACCCCTGTTGGGCTCTCACCTCAAAGGGTGTCATGGGAAGCAGGACTCGCTTAACAAAGCACTTTGGCTGTCCCTTGGTGGAGGTGATGTGCTGTGCTGGGGGCAATCCATTTGTCTGGGCTGCCCAGATTCCTCAGAACTAGCAAGAGGAAAGACTAAGTCTGCTGGTCCGTAGAGACAGCAGCCACTCCTTTCACCAGGGCTTCAGGCCCAGGGAGATCAGGGTTCTGTCCCAGAGCCCCTGGCTGCAGTTGGAATTCCTGCAGGGAGGTCCTGCAACTGCAGTGTTAACTGCTGCTCCTCCCCCAAGGTGCTCAGCTGGCTTAGGTAGCAGGCAGCTGCAGCGGTGGTAATGGCACACCTTCCCTTGGGAACTTGGCTCAGGCTGATTCTAGTGGAGTTAGAATCTGCATCGCTTCCTAATTGGGACCCAAGGCCCTAGTGGCATGAGCTCATGAGTGGGATCTTTCAATCCATGGATTGCACAGTTTGGTGAAAAAAATCACACTTTCCCAAGCTGGGAAGCCGACTCACTCACCACCTCCCTTGGCTGGAGGTGGGGGCTCCCCTGCCCCTTGTGGCTCTTAGGTGGGCTGCTGCTGCTCTTCCTTCCTCTCCTAGGGTCAAGTTCTAATGACAGAACCTGGATACCTTGGTTGCCTGTGAAGGATTTGCATGGTTTTGGATCTTTTCTGTGGGAGCCTCTGATTGACCCTGCTTCAGCCAGCCATCTTGGTTCCAACCCCACAATCTGTTTATTATTTTTAACATTGAACCAAACTTACATTCCTTAGAAAAACACAGTTGGTCATGCTGTTTTATCATTTAAAAAATATTTTCCTAGGTAGGTTTGACATTTTAATAAGGATTTTTATATCCATGTTAAGGATGGATATTGGCCTATAATTTCTTTGTGTATTTAATATCTGATTTTGCTATTAAGTTTAAAGTGATCTCATAAAACAATTCTCTATTTTAGAAAATAATTTATATGTTTTTGGTATTATTCCTCATACAATGATTGATAGAAATAAATAATGAATCTATCTGTACCTGGAACTTTATGACATACAATTTAATTTTTAATTATACTTATCTATATAAATAAAAAAGGCAAAAAAGTATTTTATATAAAAGAAAAATTGTTTATTTTTCATTCTCCTTCTGTTACTGTTAGAAGGCTTGATAGATCCATCAAACTAATTGGCCTAGTCAAAGTAGGGCTTTCTAGTTTCATTAATTTTTTAAACAATACATTTTGGGCTTTGTGAATTTGTAGTTTGTTTTCTAGTTCATTTTCTTTCTCTTTTATCTTTAATATTTACTGTCTTGCACTTGCTTTCAGTTTTTCTTTTGTTAAATTCTTAATTTGGAAAAGTAGATAATGTAGTGAAGCTTTCTCCTTTGTAACAGTGGTACTTAAAAGTGTAAGTTTCCCATCACACTTTAACTGAATCCCATGACTTTTGATATGTTACTATTCAGTAAAAAATACTTTTTATTTTTCTTGTGATTTCTTCTTTGACATATAGGTATTTAGAAATGAGCTGCCTAAATTGAAATATTTATACATTTTCTAGGTATTTTATTGTTTTTGATTTATAATTTCATCCTGTTGTTTTCAGGAAACAGAGTATGTTTTGAAATGCATAAATACTTGTTTTATGCCTCAGCATTAAGTCTATTGTACTGACTGTTCCAAGGACATTTGAGAAAAATGTTTGTCCTGCAGTTTTTGAATGAGTATTGTTTAGTTGTCAGTCATATCAGATTGGTTTATAATGTTGTTCAAATCTTCTGTATTTTTATTAATCTTTTCTCTACTTTTCATATTAATTACAAAAATAGAAGTATTGAAATCTCCAACTATGGCTAAGTTTTAGTGTATTTCTCCCATACTTGTATAAAACTTCTTTCATTAAGATTTAGTTTCTAATTAATTGACACCCACCATGGTGAAGTGATTTACTTTATCTCTGCTAATAATAATTTTCTTACATTTTGTTTTGTCCTGATAGTAACCAAGCCACATCAGCTTTCATATGCTTATTTTTGCAAAAATATATTTTCCATTTATTTTTGTCCAGAGCTTCTGTCTTCATACATATAATGTATCCGCTGCAGCATAGAGCTATAAATTAAATTACTAGGCTCATGTTTAAATATACCATCTTGCTGTTCATTTTCTATTTTACCCTTTTATCTTCCATTTTAAATGTACATATGTGTGTATTACATAGAATTTAACCATTTTAACTGCACAGTTGAGTGGTATCAAGTATACTCACGTTGTTGGCAGCCATTATATCCACCCATCTCTAGAGCTCTCCTTATCTTAAACTAAAGATCTGTACTCTTAAAACAATGCCATTTTCCACCTCCACTGCCAGTACCTGGAAACTACTCTATATTTTTAAATGTTCCATCCTTCTGCTCTTTGGCCTCATGTATACAGAGAGAGATAAGTATATATGTATGTATGTGTATATATATATATATGTATAGACCTTGTATTTGCTTTGATGTTATATATGCATTTTCACTTATGACAGTGTAACTTTAATGATTTATGTGTGGCTTTACATATAATACAATAACATTATAGCAGAGTAATCCTATTTATGACCTCTTTCATGCCTTTGCTAGTCTTGCCATATGTTGTTTCTCACTTTAGTCAATGGGCTTTATAAGAAATTAAGAAACAAGCACTTATACATTGACTTACATGTTTACTGTTTCTAGCACTAATCTTTTCATACTATAGTTCTCAATTTCTGTGTAACTTCACATCCCTTAAGTCTGAAGAATTTAAATATTTCTTATAGTGTGTATCTACTATAATTTTTTTTTGTTTATCCGAAAATGTCTTTATTTTGTCTTCATTTTTGAAACATATTTTTGCTGTGTATGGACTGTAGGCTGACAGTGTTTTTGTTTTTCTCTCAGCATTTAAGATGTCGTTTCATTATCTTTTCTTTTCTTCTTTTTTTTTTTTTTTTTGAGACAGAGTCTTGCACCGTCACCTGGGCTGGAGTGCAATGGCGCAATCTCAGCTCACAGTAGCCTCCGCCTCCTGGGTTCAGGTGATTCTCCTGTCCCAGCTTCCCAAGTAGCTGGGATTACAGGTGCCTGTCACCATGCCCAGCTAATTTTGTGTTTTTAGTAGAGACGGAGTTTCAGTATGTGGGCCACAGTTGTTCTTGAACTCCTTACCTTGTGATTATCTTTTAATATCTTTTTTCTATGATAAAATGTCAGTTTTCAATATTATTTTTGTAATCTTATAGGTAATGTCTCATTTTCCTTTCTTTCCTCTGTCTTTTAAGGCTTTTTTTTTTTTTTT
>NW_016107551.1:333015-373731 GCF_001604975.1 Cebus imitator
CCACACGCAGATTTCCAGGGTGCCTTTTCTCTATGCCGATCTTCTTCTTCTATATTTTGGTTTATAAATTCTAACCACTTCAGTCTTCCCTGACTCTACTATGAGCAAGTTTTTTTACTTATTTTTGTGATACTGTTTCCCCATCAGCTTCATGCACCTGCTGTCCACAAAGTGTTTCCAAGTAGAAAGCTAACCATAAGGCTCACTTAATCTCCTCCCCTTGTTTCAGGAGACACATGCCTCCTCAGCCTAACGCCATACTTTTCTAGTGTTGTAATTTTTACCGTGGGAGGAGGTTCGGTCCTAGATACCCCTCCTTCATCAGAAAGAGAAGTTCTCTGTTATTTAATTATTTTTTA
Organism: Cebus imitator; assembly: GCF_001604975.1. NCBI lineage: Eukaryota > Metazoa > Chordata > Mammalia > Primates > Cebidae > Cebus > Cebus imitator. The sequence continues at coordinate 333,375 of NW_016107551.1, forward strand.
AACCCTCTGTCTTCTACATGAATCTCTTAGAAGTAGTCACCATTTTTGGAGAAAACATTTAATGAAGCACAGATCTCACTGCATCTCAATAAGTCTGTTTCTTTTTTTTTTCATTATAAGTTCTGGAGTACATGTGCAGATTGTGCAGGATTGTTATATAGGTACACACATGCCATGGTGGTTTCCTGCATCCATTCCCCCATCATCTACATTAGGTATTTCTCCTAATGTTATCTCTCCCGAATCCCCCCATACCCTGCTATCCCTACCCTGCCTCCCACCCCCCAATGGGCCCTAGTGTGTGATGTTCCCCTCCCTGTGTCCATGTGTTCTCATTGTTCAACACACACTTATGAGTAAGAACATGTGGAGTTTGGTTTTCTGTTCTTGTGTCAGTTTGCAGAGAATGATGGTTTCCAGCTTCATCCATGTCCCTGCAAAGGACATGAACTCATTCTTGTTTATGGCTGTATAGTATTCCATGGTGTATATGTGCCACATATTCTTTATCCAGACTATCATTGATGGGCATTTGGGTTGGTTCCAAGTCTTTGCTATTGTAAACAGTGTCTCAGTGAACATATGTGTGCATGTATCTTTATAGTAGAATGATTTATAAATCTTTGGGTATATACCCAATAATGGGATTGCTGGGTCAAATGATATTTTTATTTCTAGATCCTTGGGAAATTGCCACACTGTCTTCCACAATGGTTTTTTAGACCATTCCAATTGTTTAAAAATTCCTACTTATGATTAGCTGAAATTTATCTTCTCTTAATTCACTTCGATGATCTTCCGTTTCTGGATTTATATACTGAGATTATGTTAAATGTGGATAAATTATAATCTTATCATAAATACATGTTATCTAATAATGGCAAAAATAACAATGTATAACTTCTTTCTTTACCATTTTTTATTATACTATTTTAGATCTGTTGTTTAATTAGAGAAGTTAGAGTTAGTCCCATTTTTAAGCATGAAGAAACTGAAATCATAAAACTGTCAGTTGAGTTATTGAAGAAGTGTTGCCAGATATGAAGTATCCCACAAATTTAATTCTTGATTTCTGATAATAAGGATACCTGATATGGTGTGGTAGGGTTATAGGAAGGTGTACTAATGGCCTTACAAACAGAAATAAATACTGATTTACTGTTAGGCCAGGTAATATTTACAGGTTTAGCCCAGTAGCATATAAAAAAGTAGTGAATGTTCCAGTTTCCAAGGATCCCTCTAGTTTGGTAAATACTACATAAACTTTAAAGATGCCAAAATAATAAAAACAATTTTATTTTTAAAAGTGAAAATGGATAGTTTAGGTGTGAAAGTTTTGTGTATACTTCTGTGGCACATTAGTTTAGATAGAAAGTTTGCTAAGCTAATCTGGAAAACATCATTCTCAGCAAACTGACACAAGAACAGAAAACCAGACACCACATGTTCTCACTCATAGGTGGGTGTTGAACAATGAGAACATGTAGGCATAGGGAGGGGAACATCTCACACTGGGGTAGGTTGGGGGGTGGAGGGGCTAGCGGACGGACAGCAGGGGTCAGAGAGGCTGGTGAGGGAGAACACTGGGAGAAATAGCTCTTGAAGATGATGGTAGGGGGGTGGGGATGGAGACTGCAAACCACCATGGCATGTATGTGCCTATGCAACAACCCTGCAGGATGTGCACATGTACCTCAGATCTTGAAGTACAATAAAAAAAGAAAGTTTGCTTATGTATTAAAGATTAGGATTATTGTCCAATAATAATGCCAAAGCTTTGTTGATCAGCTATTATGTACTGATATTGTATATATAAGTATCATTTAATATCTAAGCCCATCTGCTAAGCTACTTAGTATAATGTCAATTTTACAAATGCAAAAAAAAAGATAAATTGGCCATTTTACTCAAATGTATACAGTTAACAAATACAAGATTTGAGATTCTAATGCCAATCACTCTGAATCCAAAGTTTATGGTGCTACAGCAATAATTTTTATCTTCCAGCCTACTTAGAATTAAAATGTAGGTTTTGGTATTGACCATTTGTGTCTGGTAGTAAAGTTTGAACCATGTGTTGTTAGTAGGAAAATGCAGTCATTTAATACTCCATTTTGACCTACCATCTTTCTAGACAATCTATTTTTTGTTAAAATGATAGCATGTGCCATTTAGTTTCTAAAGAAGAGTGTTGTCCTAAAGATATAGTCAAATTATGAACAAATAGATAAATATCTTTATAATAAAAATTAATTACTGTCAATGATTACTTACTAACTTTCTATTTATTTGTTTGCTTTTAAACAGTGAAATGAGTAATAATTTGAAAATATTTTTTAAAAATTTTTAATGAGGTAAAAGTACTCAGAACATATAAAGTCTGTGGTTAGTAGTAGATTGGCCCATTGCCTACTTTAGTAATAAAGTTGTATTGAAACACTAATTTGTTTGTGCATAATCTATGGTGCTACAATAGCAGACTATGTTAGTTGAAGCAGAGACCCTATGGCACACAAACTCTAAAACATTTACTTTCCAGCCTTTGACAGAAAAAAATCACCAACACTTGGAATAAATGGTGAGAATGCCTAAAGGGGATAAGTTAATTGTTTAAAGTAATAACATTAACAGGTTGAGCTTCATATGGGTAAGATCCATGAGTGAATTGAGTGGATATGTATACATATATATATATATATATATATATATATATAGAATGCATATACAGAATACATATGCAAGGGTTGCTTATTTCAACCGATTAGCTAAGGATTGATTATTATTCACAAAAGACTCAAGTGGAGACTCCAAAGGAGAAGATATAAGTGGGTCAGCTTATATCTAATATACAAAGCCATAGCAATACATGTACCGAAGACCCTTTTAAGAACTAAAATTATATCAACTGCTGGGACTTAAATATGTCTGGGCACATTTATTGCAACTGTGGGCTTGCCTTGACTTTCCTTCCCACAGAGAAGGGAAAAAAATTTTTTTCCTTCTACTCTTCAGAGTTTTCAGCTGGGACCCTTGAATACAACCACCACATTATCAAGAGAAAAAATAAACAGAAGTTGATTTCTCTTATTTATACGTAAGAGAAAACTCAGGGAAAGATTAACTCTTAAAGAAGTGGCATAGAGCTCTGGCATATATAGTATCTTAAACAAAGAACAACGCAATTTTAGAGAAATGACAAGACAAAGATAAAGGATTTTGAGTCTCTAGAGGCAGCAAATTGTGAGAAGGCAAATACATGGGAAATCAAAGGTAGATAAAGGTTAATTAATAAAGTTTGTTAACGTGTAATAGATTCTTCTGGTGCCATCTCCAGGATGATAAGTGTCTAAGGTAGGTCTTCTCCAGGGATCAGCCTTTGTCTTTCATGACAGAGTTAGGAATGAAAACTTTATAAATGTATGTCCTGCTTTTAGGCAAAGAAAGGAAGAGCAGAGAGCTTTTCTTCTACCTGCTTCTTCTCAATTGCCTTCAGCTCAAAATAATCTTTATGCCAAAGTGATATACTATGGGGGCATATTCTGCTACACCTCAATTCTAACAGAAGAAACAGCAACACATGGAGCACTTGATCCACAAAGAAAGTCATTATAATAGTCAGGATAGACTTCTCAATAGAGATGAGAAGGATTGTAGCATAGTGTTTGACACTTGGTATTGTTGCCTGGCCTAATACCCAGTGGGTTTATGTCTCTGAGTTGATGAAGGCTGGGGAAACAGGGCTATAACTTGGTTCAAGATATATTATTTAAATTATAATAAAATACAACATAATAATATAAGACCCAAATAATCGACTAGTCAATGATCTATCGGAAATAAGTTTAGTGTCATAATGAGATGAGGATCTAGGCTGATTTTCTTTTCTCTCAAATGGAAAGCATGACCACTACCATTTATTGACTATCTCATTTTATTTTTTCAAACCACTGATTTAACTATCTTTCGAATTGTTTAAATCTCAGCACACATTAGTGTCTGCTTTTGTAAGTTTGAAATTTCTTTGTTTTTCTATGTATATCCCAATCGAGGTACATATTTTACTTATTGTAGCTCTGAAATATCCTTAATACCTATGGGAGGTAACTCCTTTCTGAATATTCTTTTTTTTTGACATTTATTTTGAGTTTAGGCATAAAAGTGAAGGTTTGCTACAGGTATGCATTTCTATTACAGATTCCAATGAAATTCGGAAATAATAACATTCTAAAGTTCATCTGGAAAATTAATTATGCAACACTGATTATGTTATTCACAAAAAGAATATTTACATCTTCCAGATGAACTTTTGAATAATTCTATGTCTTTCCATTCAAACAATTTTTTTCTATATCCTTTCTGAGTTTTTCTTCTTTAGCTATAATTATTTTAGAGATTCTGCTTTTTTCTTGCTATATTTGTTATTATACCTTTAAGTGCTTATATCACAATTATACTTTAAATTACTTCTTTAATTATATTTTCTCTTTAATATATTTATTCATAGAATGATTAATTTTTGTGTATTAATTTTAATTTTGATATTTTATTGATTAATATTTTTGAATAAACCAATGAATGAAGATAATTAAGTAAACAGAATAATCTTGGATGCTCTTGAAGGAATTGAATGAGGATCTACCAGAATACCACCAGTATATTTTCTGACCTCTCATCATACTTGCTTCTTGCCATGATTTTTAAAAATAGAGTACTTCCACGTTATTTATCCCATTTGATCTTTACTTTCATTTTAAAGATATGAAATCTGATACTGAGAGATGACAGAACATACCCAGGAGTTCTGAGTGACAGGAAGGCTTAGCTAACATTTAGTGCCCTTTCCAACATACTCTACTGCACTTCATCATATGTTGGCCTTCTCTGAAGATTTATCCTGGCATTATCCAACTAAAAATTGCAATAGTGCATGTGACTTCTTTTTGAGATTATGCCAATGATACTTTTCAGCAGTGGAACAAAGACAGTCATGAAAGTGCTGCCTCAGTTTATGTTCAGCACCCAGAGAGGGAAAAAGAAGGATCAAGAATCATAGTGAGATGGAGTATACAGACCCACATAAACTAATAGAGATGAGATGCATTTTATGTGTCCAGGTGTGTTGAAGGACCTGCCACTCACATGTTGGTTTATATGATAAAGGTAAGTTAGTTTAAGTTAATATGCAGAAATATTATAGTAACAACCTGCCAAGGGTGGAAAGGGACATGTTAGGAGAGAGAAATGAGAAGAGAGAAGAAATACCAGAAAATAGCTGATAAATTAAGGAAACAGAATAATTTTTCATGATAATCATAAGGCAGGTGGCCAGAATTACTTTCTTTCTAGCTATTCATCTTTGGGTTAGTAATGCCATGTATTTCAGAAATTGAACTATAAAATTACATGCAGTAATTCAGGAATGGAAAACCAAACATCATATGTTCTCACTCATAACTGGGAGCTAAGCTATGAGGATGTGAAGTCATAAGACTGATACAATAAACTTTGGGGACTTGAGGTAAAGGGTGGGAGGGGTGTGAGGGATAAAAGACTATACATTGGGTACAGTGGACACTGCTCTGGTGATGGGCACACCAAAAATCTCAGAAATTACCACTAAACAATTGTATTCATATAATGACACACCTCCTGTTCCCTCAAAATATACTGAAATAAAAACAACAATAACAACAAAGGCTCAAACAGGGCAAAAAAATTACATATGCCTGAGTTCAGATCCCATTTATACCACTTAACCTTGCTAAATATTAGTTTATTTTTATTTAAGGTGAAATAATGATATCTAATATAATTGAGATGCTATGAGGATTGAAATAATACACATATTTAAAATACATATAACAATAATATATAATAATAATAATTAAAAGATGTTTAAGGGATTGGAGTGGAGATGTCATTTGTGTAATCTAGCTACAGCAATGAAAAATTCAATTATGTTATAATGAAGATGTGGTGGCCTTAAAATTAAGTGGAGAGTAGCTACGATGATAAATATTAATGACAAAAAGAATATGGGGAATTCATTCATTCATTCATACATTCAACAAACATTCTTTGAATGCTTGGTTCTTTGATCTATCTTCAGCTTGTCACTTTTAGGGATATGTTTTAAAAAAGTCACATATTTGACCCAAGTAACTCACAATCTTAAAAGCATAACATTTGAAATAAAGTTGAAAGAAGTGGGAGGTAAGCCTAGGTACAAAAAGAATCAGAGGAAACAGAGTGTCTGGCTTCAAATCATTCAGAGAAGGACAGTGCCATGTTCTGAATGTCCCACAGGCATAGAAGCGAAATCTAATTCGGAAATTTTTTTAAAGTTAGAGCTGTCCAAAGATGGAATAGCAATAATACTAGCATATGCCTAGAATTTACTACATGCTGTGGACTTTCCAAGGTAAGAGGTTGGCCCTACTTATATGATCCTAAAGGTAATTGTATGAGATATATATTTTTTTCTACTAAAATCAGTAAGAAATCTGAAACCCAGGGATGATATGTAGCTTACTAAATGTCATAGATTTAACACTTACAGAGCCAGCATTCACCATTTTCTTAAACCAAAGATCAGACATTTAATTTCCAGTTTGTGCATTTTCATTTTTAAAAATGAACAATTTGCCACTCAGGTTTTTTAAGCATATTTTTGAAAGACCTGTTGACCACCAAGGATGGTATGGATGATTGAAAGTGAGTTGAAGAAAATAAACATTAAGATTTTTTCCAAAATGAAAATTTTAAGATGGTATACCTAAAATGCATACTCACATTTAATGCTTCATGAATTTAGGAAAGTTAACTTTATCTCCCTGAGACTTACCATTCATCTATAAAATGGGGAATAATATTGCCTCTAGGACTCCTTCAACAAATGCATGGAACAATGACTATTGATTGCTCATGGGTACTCATGTGCTGAAAGAAGCCCTGGCAAAACATGAAACATGAATGTCATGTGTTGAACATACAATAAGCACAGAGATCACAAGAGATAAAAGAAAGTTTCACTGGCCGAGCATGGTGCCTCACACCTGGAATCCCAGCATGTTAGGAGGCCAAGATGGGCAGATCATCTGAGATCAGGAGTTCGAGGCCAGCCTGACCAACACAGTGAGATTTCGTAGCTACTAAAAATACAAAACTTAGCCAGGCATGGTGGTGGGCACCTATAATTCCAGCTACCTGGAAGGCTGAGGCAGGAGAATTGCTTGAATCTGGGAGGTGGTGGTTACAATGGGCCAAGGTCGTGCCACTGCACTACAGACTGGGCGACAGAGTGAGACTCCATCTGAAAAATATANAAAAAAAAAAAAAACCAAAAAACAGAAAAAAACCTCTGACATATCAATGATAAACAAGCATTTTCTAGTGGAGATATACATATATATAATTTAATAGTAGTACTTATGAAAAGATATAAAGCATTCTAATCATTGTTATACATATGTAAAACATTTAAAACAAGCTTCTACAAGATCCATGTACTTGTATCTTAAAATATCTTGAAGGTAAGGTTGAACTCTGAAGAAAAATGAGATGAAGGAAGGTAATAAAGGAAGTTTTAAGTATATGTATCATATTTCCTTAAAAACATACCCAAATATTTTCTTTTAAAAATATTTGGAAAACATGTAGAAGGAGTCGATGATTGTGGGAGGAAATGGAGGTGAGAACTCTGGCAAAGAAGGAGGGAGAGGTTTCTCCCTGTAATAGGAAGCAAAGCATTAAGTCTGAAGATCTCTGTAGTATGATTTCCAACCAGGGGTGATTTTGCCTACCAGGTGACATCTAGCAATATCTAGAGATTCTTTTTATTGTCACAACTGAAAGGAAGTGTTATTTCACCTAGTTAGCAGATGCCAGGGATGCTGACAAACACCCCACAGCACAGAGGACAGGTCCTTATCAGAGACAGGTCCTTACTGGAAGGAATAATCTAGCTCCAAGTAGTGCAGAGGTTGAAAACCATGCTCTTAAATTTGTTTTTTAGTGATAACCATTATGAATGAAACGACTTCTGAAGGAGAGCTCTGAGCTTTTTGTGTGAGGCTGAGTGTTTTTCAGAAAATTTATTGTTTACTTATCGGACTGTGGTTACTGAAATGGATAGAATAAGGGAGTTAGTGGTTGTGGAGTAGAGAAAATTGGAATTACTGCTAAGAGGGGAGGGATAGCAGGGGGTGGAGGAATTGGGGAGGGAGGGATAACATCAGGAGATATACCTAATGTAGGTCATGGGGTATGGATGCAGCAAACCACCATAGAATGTGTACGCCTATGTAACAATCTTGCACAATCTGCACATGTGCCTCAGAACTTAAAGTATAATAATGATCAAACAAGAAAAAGAAAAATGAAACACTGAGTCAATCAGACGTAAGGAGATGAAGTGATAGACAACGGGCTGAAGGCTCAGACAGCTAGTCTTGTCGTCTAGGTCTACCTAAATGGTGAGCATAGTTGTGTTTAATTAACCACACTAAGTGTACAGTCAACTCTGAAAACTCAGCACATATGACCAGGATTAGTGCTAAGTACTATGTAGAGTGAGTTTAAGAAGGGTGGGTGAATGGGTAACCAGTTACTTTGGAGAATGAAATCTTGGAATTCTAGTTATAATGCACCTAAGAATTCCCACTTTGCTGATAGGTGGTGATTATATACCTTGACCCTCATTCAAGTAGAGAGAGTGGTGAACTGGATGATTTGGTGGGTGCTACAAAGTGCTGTTCAGATCCTTCCCCTTTCAGGAATAAAAGATTTATTTTCCAAGCTGCTGGAGTATTGCTGGAAGATAACCCTCAACTGCCAATCCCCTTTGGGAATTGCCTCTCAGCTGAAGTAAGCTTCCTCCCTGAAGTTTGTACTCTCTTCCTTAAATGACTGACATCCAATGACTGATTGACACATGGAAGTGTGAAAGCCCTGTCCTCCTGTTCCACATCACACAGCTCTGATCATACCATCTTTGGAGTGTCCCTTGGTATTAACTGGAGTGTTTCCTTGAGACTGTACCACAGGTTGACTTTTCCCTCTGTCCAATCCGAATCCTATTTATTTTTCTTCTCTTTTACAGTTGCTTATCTCAAGAGTATTTCCTAATTAACATCACCCATGCTAATCTGCATCTTAGAGTCTGCTTGCTGGGAAACCCCACCTGTAATCGATGACCTCCTGGTTCTCTTCCATTTATTACACTTCATAAACCAAGCATGTATCTTTGATCTTAATGTAAAATCTCCAACAGCAAGAACTTGTTAGGCTGTGTGTGTGTGAGTATATGCATAAACAACTGTTACAAATAATCCTTCTCATCCTGTAGCCTTTTGCAAATAAAAGTCATAATTTTAATACAAGTAAATGTTTGCTGTGCTATTTAGTAAAACGCAACCTGGAAATACTAAATGACCACACTTTACCACCAACATATTAATAGCAATTTTTCCTTGTTAAGCATGTTGCAGCTATTAATTCACTGCAAGTGAAATTGATATAATAGATAATATAATCCTCGATATTTAACAAATGGGAACACTGAAACTCAAATACTTTTCATGGTTTCTATGAGCCAATAACTAAAGAAGCTGGAACTAGTACTAATTTGTTCTTATTTTAACTTCATAGTTTTTTTCCACCACATGGTGAACAAATAGATTCAAAAATATTTAGGTAAATTCTTAAAAGATTGTATCATAATGATTAATTATTTTCAGCTTGACTTCAAGAAGGACAACCATGTTCTGCTTACATAAGATTCTATTCATCTTAAGATGCAAGACGCTTTGGATTTAGTCGAGTAATTTGGAGTTGGAAGGAACTGCAAAAGCTATTTATTATAAAGAATGCATATAAGCTCTTTTTCACCTGCCAACTGTATTCTATTGGTAAGTGCTTGCTGCAGCATCCTGTGGAGAAGAATATTAATGCTACATCTGGCTCAGTGAAAAAAAGTGTGGTGATTGATTAGTGATGTCTGCCATGAGCACAGGAATCAGCATTAATGGCTCCAATGCCACGTGTTTTTAATCTTGATCCTAGTGAAATCTGTTGGTCTGTTAATAGAGAAATTTAGTGACAAAGCAGACATTGCAGAAAGAGTGTGTGTATATATATATGTATATAATATGCAATTATATATATAACAAACAAAAGTATATATAATATACAATATATTATGTACTATATATTATATGCAATATATAGTATAATTATATGTAATATACATTATATATAATATATTATCTTGTATTTAATATATATATTTATTACATATTATTATTATATACCATTTAAATTATATTTATATATCTCTCTCTCACACACATGTGCACATACACACACACACACATACATACATACATACATCCCACACAGGTAGGATTGAAACTAGAGTTTAAGTTGCCCGACTCAGAGAACAATGCCATTTATTTATTGCCTGCATTGATAAATACAATATCTACTACCCATATGAAGTTATGTAAACTTAACTTACTTAAAATTATATAAAATTTATAAATTCAATTCTTCAATCTATCAGGCTAGATGCAGTAAGAGATAGTAAGGAGAATATTTTCATCATCAGTGAAAATCCTATTGGACAGAGCTGCAATACCAATGGGTTTCTGCAATAATGCTTACGTTTATATTTTCCCACAACTTAGTGAACACTCAAAAAAAATTAATTGGGGGTAATAATTGAAATTAAGAGAAATCTAAAAGTTCTTTAGCTTATTCATAGAATGCATCAAATTTATACATCCCTTGGAACTATTTCTGTCCAAGGTTAACTTTTTGCATTTTCAAAGTACATAGAATTAAGTGCTAGCTTTCAACTTCTTGTTTATCATATGCCTTGTACTACATCCAGTGTCTTTCTACTCTAGACTCATATTATAAGGATCAGAATGAAACTTTGTTGGAAATTTCTCCCCATTGCAAGGAAATTGCCAAGCAGTGTGCTACTGGGGACAATATACACACATACACACATGGGCCCGCATTTATAAAGTTGTTTTACTTATTAATTTTAGAATTGATCACAACCTTATATAGATCAATATCTATATATGAACCATTTCTATGAACATAAGGGCATATGCATAGGAATTTCTAAGTTTAAATCTGCAGTGTAAAACAAATTTCCCTTTCTAAGTGTTATCATTTAATGAGTAAGCACTGTTAGTTCCAATTACATAATTAATCCCCACCATGACCCAGTGATAGTATTGTTTTTCCTTTGCAGATAAGAAAATTGAAATTTAAAATGTAATGTTTATAAAGACACAAAATTGGTAAATGTCCTGGAACATGACTTCATAAATAGCTCTATGGCTGTCTTCAAAGCTCATGGTATAAGTTGTCATTCTGCATTGAATATTAGGATACTCTGTGGGCAAATCACTTTAACCAATTATTGATCTTTAAATAATTTAGGGGAAAGCTATTGCCAGAGTAAATAACAAACAAAGAGAAGCTCTCTAAAAGAAATGTGCTTAAGATAAAACATTGCAATGGGAATACACATGTGATAGTAAACTGTATGCATTTTCAGGTAGGCATCGGAAGACTGTTTTCAAATTTAAAAATGAGGATTACATAATTGTTTTAAAATAATTATTCTTGGCTATCAAGATCAATAACAAGGGTGACACTAATCCAAAATCAAACAGTTGCTGGGCATATGTCCTTGCAGAAGATACTTTGTGTAAGGTTGCAATGGCCTTTGTGCAAGGTTTTGTGGTCTTTTTTGTTGTTGTTATCAGGCAAACAAACATGATAACCCTCTCTTCATGGCCTTCCCTGTCTCTGTTTCTTATTTTCTTAGCATTAGTGACTCTATTTTGATTCTGACAACTTTCTCTTGACTTTTGAGAATCGCTGCTGAAGATATTGAATATGTATTTTGGATGCATTATTTGAACTATTAAAGGGCTCAGCTTCTTATGTAGCCTTTAAATGTGCCCATATTTTCATCAAGGACTATGTGGTGAATTAATTATTGATTAGTGAACCACTCAGATTATTAGGTAAAGAACACTGGGCACAGTGTCCTAGGGTCTGATTTAAATCTTGTTTTTGTTTTTAACTGGTAAAGGATTATTAAATAAATCACTTGCTTTCTCCAAACCTCAGTTATCTTTATATAAACAAGACTATCTCAGTGGATTGCTGTGAGGGTTGAAAATGTATACGAAAGCACCTAACAGGCTTAGTATACGTGCACTGATTTGCTGTAGGACAATCTTTTATTCTGGAAACAACTTTAGATCTTATCTGACTCTAAATATCACTGAACTGTGGTTTCTTCATCTGTAGTGTGGTAATTCCTAAGTAACCTCAGAGAGTTTTTGTAAGGATTAAGTGAAATAATATAAATGAAACCTGCAAATAACATAGAATTAAAGGGAGGTGATAACAGCTAATTTTACAAAGACTTAGTATGTTCCAGGTCCTATACTAATCATCTTAGAGGCATGATCTTGTTAAATCATTCCAATGATCCTATCAAATAGGCAGTATTATTATTTCCAATATTTAGATGATAAAACTGAGTTCTACATCTTGAAAACAATAAAGACAAGATACAAAACCAGATTAAGTGCATAGCCAGCACTCTTAACTATTCTACGACACAGCCTCCACTGCATAGGGAGTATGTAGAAAAGAGGATCTTCGATTTGCTGTTGAGCATTTTAAAATATTCCCCAGAGACAATGGGTCAGGCTTCTTCAAGCCAAGCTCCAACTTCCATTCCACTCTCAGCACACAAGAGCTTGATTCCTCATCCATCATTTCCTTTTTAATAACACCTTCCCATTCATCTACTTTTCCTTCTTCACACCCCCTGGCATGTTGACAGTGGCTGGAGTTTCCCATTAAAGCAGTCATTCTTGTAGAAAAGGGAGCTGACATGATTAATGTCATTCAGTGACTAAAGCCAGCATTATGCATCTCTGCACTCAGGTAATTGGAAGAATGGCATGCCCCAAATATATGTGGAATACTTTCCAAAAGTTTACTGTAAAATGAATAGATCCTATTCTACCATTTCAGGCTTTCTTTCACATGTATTAAGGCTCAGGGAATGCTATTATCTAGAATCAGAGAATGTTAAAATGGTCAATGGCATTTGAAATTGTCTAGTCATTTAATGGGCAGAAAGAAATAAGATTCAGAGAGGGAAGTAACTTGCCCAAGGTCATTCAGATATTTCAGTGCAACAGGCAAGATAAGAATATGCTTCTCATAATTTCAACCATTGCCTCCCTGATTTTTCATTATAAATCTTATTCACCTATTTTTCGACATCTGCCTCCACTGGGATTAGAAATGAGGTTGAATTGACTTCCATAAGTGAGTTCTCCATTTCACCCTAGAGTGAAGCTCCTTAGGTATCTTGCTGATAGAATATTTAATAAGTATCTCCTTTTAAAAAGACTCACTCCTTTCCTTGCCCAACATCTTTCTGCTGGTCCCTTGTGAACAGACCATTCCAACTGGCTCCAGAGTCTCTCTCTGCCTCACTGCTCCACTGCATTCTTTAACTTTCTCCTTCCAAAGGCACAAGGCAGTAACATGCCCTGAATTTAGAGTGGAAAATAGGAACTATCTGGGCTATTGGACAAAATGACAAGCAGGAGGGAAAAAAAGGCCCCTCTGTCATACATGCTTTTTCAGAAATAAAGTAAAAAATTATCATTTCATTCACCTGGGAAAGAAATTCACAAAGCAGACAGAGTCCTTTAAGCCCCCCCCCCGTCTAGTCCTTTTAAATATAGTCTTATTACCTGAAATTAAAGTGGAAAGCAAACAAACAGTCCCAAGGACTTCACATTTACCATGTTGACCTCTGTACATATTACATTGTGTTTTCATGCTTAGGTTGCTATTTGACTTTGCATGAATGACTTCACCTCTTTCATCTGTACCCTGTTGAAGAAAGACTTGATATTGTCCAAACTCCCTTATGTTCTAAGTTAAAACTGTATGTGTTAACATATCCTTCAAGTCACAATAATTTTTTCTTCATCAAGTTTCAAGTGTTTAAGGAAAAAAAATAGGAAGAAATGATGAGAGTAAGAGGAAGGAGATGACAAGGAGGAAAAGAAAAGATATAATTCCACAGTAACAGGGTAAAAGCCAAGGTAAAGAGGAAAAGGCATTTTTCCATGGTGAATTCTTTCATCATTCAAAGATTGACTAGCCTTCAGTTTCATATTCCTGAGATGGGTCAGTTTGAGCTGGACAAGGAGGACGTATTTTGACTTAATATATGCATGACTGTGCTAGTTCATTTTTACACTGCTGATACAGACATACCAGAGACTGTATAATTTACAAAAGAAATAGGTTTAATTGGACTTACAGTACATGTGACTGGGGAAGCCTCACAATCATGGTAGAATGCAAGGAGGAGAAAGTCACATCTTACATGGATGGCAGCAAGCAAAGAGAGAGCTTGTGCGGGGGAACTACTTTTTATAAAACCATCAGCTCTCCTGAGACTTATTTACTATCAGGGGAACAGAAAAGGAAAGAGCTGCCCCCATGATCCAATTACTTCCCACCAGGTTCTTCCCAAGAAATGTGGGAATTGTGGAAATTACAATTCAAGATGAGATTTGGGTGGAGACACAGCCAAACCATATCAATTGCTTTTCTATTTTTCATAGATATCCAGTGCAGAAATTGGATACCCCAAGGACCATGCCATCCCTGATCAAAAAAATAGCCAAACAGAAATTAAGGTGGTGTTTTGCAAGATACATTTGGCAGAAATTTGTGATTTCAAGAGTTAATTCTTAGTGCTATTCAGGGAGTGAATCACTTGGTGGTTTATAAGTCTGTGAGACTTTGATTTTTAAAAATAAGTAATTCCTTAAATCTGTAATCTTATGATTCTGTAATATGGTTCTATGTGCTGTGTCCCACCTACTGTGCACCAAATCCAATTCAATTTTCATTGTTACATTTTGTTTTGTTTTCTGCAACCTTTAACTGAAAAATATTAAAGTGCATTTTCTTAGTAGCTGTTCAAATCCTTTGTGCTTGGTTTTGATTTCATGTTTGAAAAAAAAATAATAGACATAAAAAAGCTAAACTTTATTAAATTCTTAGTGCATATGCAATATATGTCCATGCATTACTGATGAATTATGTAATTGATCATAACAACTCCTTAAAGTTAATGCTACTGCACTGTTATCCTCTCTTTATAATGATATCCTAAACATTGTGTAGGTGACAGAGATGAAGAGAATGATAGAGAGCTCTAGAATAATACTTTTAAATCACATTCTCTTCAACTTTACCTTCACAATTCTGCTTATGAGAAGCATTATAGCACAAATAAAGGTCTTAGTATGAATTTAAGCTCATGCTCTTCTGCTAATTAAGTAGCAACCTTGATAATAACTTTATCTGTTTGAACCTCAGTTTCCCTATCTGTGATTTGGAAATAAGCATATACTCATATTTGGAATTACCATAAAAATTCATCAAGATAATGGAAATCAAAGTCAATAGTATGTTTCAGACTATTATTTCAAACTAATATGCTACTACAATGTTATTGTCATATATTTATGGCTTAACAATATCTGATTCCATATTTTTGTTTGTCTGGGGCTGCAATTATATATATATATATATATATATATATATATATATATATATATATATGTATGTATGTATAATTGGTTTTGGGGTACATGTGCCATGTGCAAAACATGCAGGATTGTCACATAGGTACATACATGGCAATAGAGGCAAGTTTGCTGCCTCCATCCAGCCATCACCTATATTTGGCATTTCTCCCCATATTATCCCTCCACAACCTCCCTACCCACCACTGTCCCTCCCCTATTCCCCCCCAACAGACCCCAGTGTGTGAAGCTCCCCTCCCTGTGTCCATGTGTTCTCACTCTTCAACAGCTGCCTATAAGTGAGAACATGCGGTATTTGATTTTCTGTTCCTGTGTCAGTTTGCTGAGAATGATGGTTTCCAGGTTCATCAATGTCCCTACAAGGACATGAACTCATTGTTTTTTATGGTTGCATAATATTCCATGGTGTATATGTGCCAAATTTTCCTAGTCCAGTCTATCATCAATAAGAATTTGGGTTGGTTCCAGGTCTTTGCTGTTGTAAACAGTGCTGCAGTGAACATATGTGTGTGTGTGTCTTTGTAATAGAACAATTTATAATCCTTTGGGTATATACCCAGTAATGGGATTGCTGGGTCAAATGGAATTTCTATTTCTAGGCCCTTGAGGAATCTCCATACTGTCTTCTACAATGGTTGAACTAATTTACACATCCACCAACAGTGTAAAAGTGTTCCTATTTCTCCACATCCTCTCCAGCATCTGCTGTCTCCAGATTTTTTAATGTTTGCCATTCTAATGGGCATGAGATGGTATCTCAATGTAGTTTTGATCTGCATTTATCTAATGTCCAGTGATGATGAGCATTTTTTCATATGTTTGCTGGCCTCATATATGTCTTCTTTTGTAAAATGTCTGTTCACATCCTGCTCCAACTTTTCAATGAATTCGTTTGTTTTTCCTTGTAAATCTGTTTTAGCTCTTTCTAGGTATTAGTCCTTTGTCAGATGGGTAGATTGCAAAAAAATTTTCCCATTCTCTTGGTTTCTGGTTCACTCTAATGATTGCTTCTTTTGCTGTACAGAAGCTCTGGAGTTTAATTAGATCCCATTTGTCTATTTTGGCTTTTGTTGCCAATGCTTTTGGTGTTTTAGTCATGAAGTCCTTGCCTATGCCTATGTCCTGAATGGTTTTCCCTAGGTTTTTTTCTGAGGTTTTTACAGTGTTAGGTCTTATGTTTAAGTCTTTAATCCATCTGGAGTTAATTTTAGTGTAAGGTGTCAGGAAGGGGTCCAGTTTCTGCCTTCTGCACATGGTTAGCCAGTTTTCCCAACACCATTTATTAAACAGGGAATCCTTTCCCCATTGCTTGTTTTTGTCAGATTTGTCAAAGATCAGATTGTTGTAGATGTGTGGCATTGCCTCCAACACCCCTGTTCTGTTCCACTGGTCTATATCTCTGTTTTGGTACCAGTACCATGCTGTTTTGATTACTGTAGCCTTGTAGTATAGTTTGAAGTCTGGTAGCATGATGCCTCTAGCTTTGTTCTTTTGGCTTAGAATTGACTTGGCTATGTGGGCTCTCTTTTGGTTCCATATGAAGTTTAAAGTGGTTTTTTCCAGTTCTGTAAAGAAAGTCACTGGTAGCTTCATGGAGATAGCGTTGTATCTATAAATTACTTTGGGCAGTATGGCCATTTTCACGATACTGATTCTTCCTAACCATGAGCATGGAATGTTTATCCATCTGTTTGTGTCCTCTCTTATTTCATTGAGCAGTGGTTTGTAGTTCTCCTTGAAGAGGTCCTTTGCATCCTTTGTTAGTTGTATTCCTAGGCATTTTATACTCTTTGTAGAAATTGTGAATGGCAGTTCACTCATGATTTGGCTCTCTGTTAATATTTTATTGGTGTATAGAAATGTTTGTCATTTCTGCACATTGATTTTGTATCTTGAGACTTTGCTGATGTTGCTTATCAGTTTAAGGAGATTTTGAGCTTAGATGATAGGGTCTTCTAAATATACAATCATGTCATCTGCAAATAGAGACAATTTGACTTCCTCCTTTCCTAATTGAATATCCTTTTTTTTTCTTGCTTAATTGCTCTGGCTAGAACTTCCAATACTATATTGAATAGGAGTGGTGAGAGAGGGCATCCTTGTCTAGTGCCAGATTTCAAAGGGAATGCTTCCAGTGTTTGCTCATTCAGTATCATATTGACTGTAGGTGTGTCATAAATAGCTTTTATTGTTTTTAGATATGTTCCTTCCTTACCTACTTTATTGAGAGTTTTTGGCATAAAGGGCTGTTAAATTTTGTCAAAGGCTTTCTCTGCATCTATTGAGATCATCGTGTGGTTTTTGTCTTTGGTTCTGTTTATGTGGTGGATTACATTTATAGTCTTGTTTATCTTGAACCAGCCTTGCATCCCGGAATGAAGCCTACTTGATAATGATGCATAAGCTTTTTGATGTGCTGTTGCAATCGGTTTGCCAGTATTTTATTGAACATTTTGCATCTATGTTCATCTTGGATATTGGCCTGAAGGTTTTTTTGTTCAGCCTCTGCCAGGTTTTGGTATCAGGAGGACATTGGTCTCATAAAATGATTTGGGAAGGATTTCCTCTTTTTGTAATGTTTGGAATAGTTTCAGAAGGAATGGTGCCAGCTCCTCTTTGTACGTCTGGTAGAATTCAGCTGTGAACCTGTCTGGACCTGGGCTTTTTTTGGTTGGTAGGCTATTAATTGCTGCCTCAACTTCAGCCCTTGTTATTTCTTGTCCTCTGCTAGCTTTTGAGTTTTTCTGATCTTGCTTCTCTAGCTCTTTCAATTTTGATGAAAGGGTGTCAATGGACAAATGGGATCACATCAAGTTAAAAAGCTTCTGGACAGCAAAGGATGCAATCAACAAAATGACAACCCACAGAATGAGAGAGAATATTTGCAAATTATCTCTGACCAAAAAAAATGAATAACTAGAATATATAAAGAGATCAAATAACTCTATAGAAAAAAAATCTCATAATCAATCAAAAATTGGGCAAAAGATTTGAATAGACATTTCTCAAAAGAAGACACGAATGGAAACAGGTTTGTGAAAAGGTGCTCACAATCATTAATCATCAGTGAAATGCGACATATCATCTTACCCCAGTTAAAATGACTTACATTCAAAAGATAGGCAAGAACAAACGCTGGCAAGGATATGGAGAAAAGGGATCACTTATACACTGTTGGTGGTAATGTAAATTAGTGAAACCACCATGAAGAACAGTTTGGAGGTTCCTCAACAAACTAAAAATTGAGCTACCATATAACCCAGCAATCCCACTCTGGGTATGTACCCCAAATGAAGGAAATCAGTATATCAAAGACATACCTGCACTCCTGTATTTTTGCAGTACTGTTCACAATAGCCAAGATTTGGAAGCAATCTTAAGTGCCCATCAACAGGTGAACGGATAAAGAAAATGTGGTGTACAGAGAATTATTTAGCCATAAAAAAGTGAGATCTAGTAATCTGCAACAGCATGGATGGAACTGGAGATCATTATGTCAAGTTAAATAAGCCAGGTACAGAAAGACAAACATCACATATTCCCACTTATTTGTGAGATTTAAAAATCAAAACAGTTGAACTCAGACATAGAGAGGAAAAGGGTGTTTACCAGAGGCTGGGACGGGTAGTGGGGGATTGGGGGAAAGGTGGGGATGATTAATGAGTGCAAAAACAAAAAGAGAAAGAATGAATAAGATCTGTTTCATAGCACAATAGGGTGACTATAATCAATAATAACCTAATTGTACACTTAAAATAACTTGAAGAGTATAATTGTATTTTTGTAACTCAAAGGATAAATGTTTGAGTGGATGGATATCCTATTTTCCATGATGTGCTTACTTCACATTGCATGCCTATATCTAAATGGCTCGTGTCCCCCATAAGCATAGACACCTAATGTTTATGCCCCAAAAAAAAATGCCAAGCATCACCATCCTTTACTCAAAAAAAAAAAAAAAAAAAAAAAAAAAAACGGAAAAAGAAAAAAGCTGACAGAGAATAGGCCATCCTTTGAGAGATGATGAATCTATAGTCACTAAAGTTCCAGGGTCAAGGTTACGGCTAATTTGTGAGGATATTGTAAGAATAAATTCACTCTCCTGGATTCATTGAAACTGCAATGTCCTATGAGGCATTCTTAGAGTTTCTGAAGCTATTTCCATTCATCATTAACGAATTAATTCAAACAAACAAACAAAGTAATGGAAATTATTTATTTATTCAGCTTAAGAGTATATGCATTAAATAAATTCTTTGGTTTGAAATTTTGGGGACTTGGGTCCTTAAAGCACCTATAAAGTTGTAGGTAATATTACTGTAAAAAATTTAAATGCTAGATTGAAATACAGAGACCAAGATTTCTTCAAATTATGAAACACTATGATTTTTTTATAGAGAATTTATTAGAATATTGAAAAAAGTTTAAGCAAAATTGTATTGGGTCACCTATAAGGGTCATGTTGTATCCAAGACAAAGTCATAAAAATACAGGCTGTGTATTACTAGGCCAAAAATACTTTTATAATATATTCATGAAAATACTGTTGTTGATGATTACAATGATGATGATGAAAAGGATTGAATATTTATCCCACACAGTATGATTAACATTTTGCTTATATAATTTAAATTAAGTTTTATTCCAAACCTAAATATATACTTTATTATTCTTTTTTTAAGAAATTAACAAAAATGTATGGTTTTACACATTTGTAAGTCATTTGACCAAGATAGAGTAAACAAGCAGTGAAGAGGCTTTGAACTTAGATACCTTGCCCCAAATATGTCCTGCCCCTGCTTTCAAAAATGACATTCTGACCATATTTCAAATATTCATAGGATTTATATAGAAAAGAGTTAACACTGTGAGCAGTCAGAGGGCATTGGGTCAGATTAAATGGAATAGGCATTCTTTCTAATTTTAATGGGAAATAATTGCATATATATATAGAGAGAAAACAAAGTGATGTTTTGATAAATGTATGTGTTATAGAATGATTCAATCAAGCTAATTAACATATCATTACCTAGGATATTTATTTTTTTTTGTAGAATGAACATTTAAAATCTGCTCTCTTAGCAATTTTGAAACATACATTATTATCAACTATAAAGTCCCCATGCTGTGCAATAGATTTTAAAAACTTATTCCTTCTGTCTAACTGAAACTTTGTACCCTTTGACCACCATCTCCCCGGTCCTCTTCTTAAAAAATGGAATCAGGGGATGCGATCCAAGAAGGCTGAATAGGAACAGCTCCAGAGTGCAGTTCCCAGCAAGAACAAAGCAGAGAGTAAGTGCTCACCACATTTCCAAACAAGTTTTCACTGCCCACAGACCAGGAGATTCCCAGGCCAAAAAGTGCCACTAGTTTTCAGCACGTCTGTTTTAGCTGGTACCATGGGTTGGTGCGTAGAAACTGACAGAAATCTGGGAGGCCATTTCAACTGGTGCCTGGAATGCCTGGGAGACAGGGCCACACATTCAAGTTAAAGGGAGGGGGCTGAGACAGGGAGCCAGGCAATCTGCTAAGCAGGTACCACCCCCACAAAACAAGAAATCTGAAATGCTCTGGACTGAAAGTTTTGCAGCAAGTGCAGCTGGACCCGGGATGGTCCAGCTCAGTGGCTGGAAGGATGTCCGCCACTACCAAGGCAGTTCGCCAATACAGAGGCTGTTCACACAGCAGCTGGGCAGAGCTTCCAGCAGCTCAACAATGCCTCTGCTGGGAGACTATGACTAGACTACACCATACAGGGCAGGGCATCTATTAAGAAAGGCAGCAGCACTTCAGGAACTTATAAATAAAGCTGACCTTCCTAAGACAGAGCAACTGGGAAAAGAGGTGGTTATGAGTTCCTCTGCAGCAGACTTAAAAGCACCTGCCTAGCAGTTCTGCATGGAACAATGGAGCTTCCAGCACAGCACTTGAGCTCCTGTAAGGGACAGTCTCCTCAAGCAGCTCCCTGACCCCAGTATACCCAAAGAGACATCTCATAAAGGAAAGCTCAGGCTGACAACTGGCAGGTATCTTCTGGGACAAAGATAAAAGAAGAAAAAACTGGCAGTGACCCTTACTGTTCTGCAGCCCCTGTGAGTGATCACCAGGCAAGCAGGGTCTGGAGTGGACCTCTAGCAGTCCTGCAGCAGAGGGACCTGTTAGAAGGAAAACTAAGAAACAAAAAGATGTAGTTACAACATCAACAAAAACGATGTCCACTCAGAGACTCCTTCCGAAAGTCACCAACTACAAAGACCACAGGTAGGTAAAGCCACTAACATGGTAAGAAACCAGTGCAAAAAGGATGAAAACACCAAAAACCAGAACTCCTCTCCTCCTCCAAGGGATCACAACTCCTCCCAGCTAGGAGTCAGAGATGGATGGAAAATGAATCTGATGAATTGACAGAAACAGTCTTCAGTAGGTGGGTAATAACAAACTTCTCATAGCTACAAGAACATGTTCTAATCCAACGCAAATAAACTAAAAACCTAGAAAAAAAGACTACATGAGATGCTGACTAGAGAATAAATAGCTTAGAGAAGAATATAACAACTTAGAGAAGAATATAACCAACTTGATGGAGCTGAAAAACACAGCACGAGAACTTTGCGAAGCATACATTTTTTTTAACAGCCAAATTGACCAAGCAGAAGAAAGGAAACCAGAGATAGAAGATCAACTCAATGAAATAAAATGAGAAGGCAAGAATAGAGAAAAAAGAGTGAAAAGAAATGAACAAAGCCTCCAAGACATATAAGTTTACCTAATCTACATTTGATAGGTGTACCTGAATGTGACAGTAAAACATTTTAAAGCTAAATCTGTCAGAGTTCAGTTTCCATGAAGTTGTGTGATTCTGAGTTATTTTCTTAATCCTGAGTTCTAATTCGATTGCCCTGTCGTCTGAGAGACTGTTTGTTATTATTTCCATTCTTTTGCATTTGCTAAGGAGTGATTTACTTCCAACTATGCAGTCAATTTTAGAGTAGGTGTAATGTGGTGCTGAGAAGAATGTATATTCTGTGGATTTGGGGTGGAGAGTTCTGTAGATGTCTATTAGGTCTGCTTGGTCCAGATCTGAGTTCAAGCCCTGGATATCGTAGTTAATTTTCTGTCTTGTTGATCTGTCTAATATTGACAGTGGAGTGTTAAAGTGTCCCACTATTATTGTGTGGGAGTCTAAGTCTCTTTGCAGGTCATTAAGAACTTGCTTTATGTATCTGGGTGCTCCTGTATTAGGTGCGTACATATTTGGGATTGTTAGCTCTTCTTGTTGCATTGATCCTTTTACCATTATGTAATGCTCTTCTTTTTCTCTTTTGATCTTTGTTGGTTTAAAGCCCATTTTATCAGAATCTAGGACTGCAAATCCTGCTTTTTTTTTTACTCTCCATTTGCTTGGTAAATCTTCCTCCATCCCTTTATTTTTAGCCTATGTGTGTCCTTGTATGTGAGATGGGTTT
Source organism: Cebus imitator (assembly GCF_001604975.1). Taxonomy (NCBI): domain Eukaryota; kingdom Metazoa; phylum Chordata; class Mammalia; order Primates; family Cebidae; genus Cebus; species Cebus imitator. Next base: position 356,533 of record NW_016107551.1, read on the forward strand.
CCTGAATACACCACACTGATAGGTCTTGACTTTTTATCCAATTTGCCAGTCTGTGTCTTTTGATTGGGGCATTTAGCCCATTTACGTTTAAGGTTAATATCGTTATGTGTGAATTCGATCCTGCCATTTTGATGCTAGCTGGATGTTTTGCCCATTAGTTGACACATTTTCTTAATTGTGTCAATGGTCTTTAACATTTGGTACATTTTTGGAGTGGTTGGTACTGGTTATTCCTTCCCTTGTTTAGTGCTTCTTTCAGGAGTTCTTGTAAGGCAGGACTGCTGGTGACGAAATCTCTGAGCAATTGATTGTCCCTAAAGGATTTTATTTCTCCTTGGCTTATGAAGCTTAGTTTGGCTGGATATGAAATTCTAGGTTGAAAGTTCTTTTCTTTAAGAATATTGAATATTGGCTCCCACTCACTTCTGGCTTGTTGGGTTTCTGCCTAGAGATCCACTGTGAGTCTCATGGGCTTCCCTTTGTGGGTAACCTGACCTTTCTCTCTAGCTGTCCTTAGCAATTTTTCCTTCATTTCAACCCTGGTGAATCTGACAAATATGTTCCTTGAGGTTACTCTTCTTGAGGAATATCTCTGTGGTGTTCTCTGTATTTCCTGGACTTGAATGGTGGCCTGCCTTGCTAGGTTGGGGAAGTTCTCCTGGATAATATCCTGAAGAGTGTTTTCCAGCTTGGATTCATTCTCTCCATCACATTCAGGTACACCTATCAAATGTAGATTAGTCTTTTCACATAAACCCATATTTCTTGGAGGTTTTGTTCATTTCTTTTTACTCGTTTTTTTCACTATTCTTGCCTTCTCAATTTTATTTCATTGAGTTGATCTTCTATCTCTGACATCCTTTCTTCTGCTAGGTTGATTTGGCTATTAAAACTTGTGTATGCTTCGCAAAGTGCTAGTGCTGTGTTTTTCAGCTCCATCAAGTTGGTTATATTCTTCTCTAAGCTGTTTCTTCTAGTTAGCATCTCATCTAACCTTTTTCTACGTTCTTAGTTTCTTTGCATTGGGTTAGAACATGTTCTTTTATCTCTGAGAAGGTTGTTATTACCCACCTTCTGAAGCCTGTTTCTGTCAATTCAGCAGATTCATTCTCCATCCATCTCTGATTCCTTGCTGAAGAGCAGTTGTGATACCTTGGAGGAGGAGAGGCATTCTGGTTTTTGGTGTTTTCATCGCTTTTGCACTGGTTTCTTCCCACTTTAGTGGCTTTATCTACCTGTGGTCTTTGTAGTTGGTGACTTTCGGAAGGAGTCTCTGAGTGGACATCCTTTTTGTTGATGTTGTAACTATTTCTTGTTGTTTCTTAGTTTTCCTTCTAACAGATCTCTCTGCTGAAGGACTGCTAGAGGTCCAAGATCCCCTGCTTGCCTGGTGATCACTCACAGGGGCTGCAGAACAGTAAGGGTCACTGCCAGTTTCTTCTTCTGTTATCTTTGTCCCAGAAGGTACCTGCCAGATGTCAGCCTGAGCTCTCTTTCATGAATGTCTCTTTGGATATACAGGTTTGGGAAGCTGAGGAAATAATCTGTCCTTTATAGGAGCTCAAGTGCTGAGCTATAAGCTGCTGTTCTGTTCAGAGCTGCTGGGCAGGTACATTTAAGTCTGCTGCAGCAGAACTCATAACCACCTTTTTTTCCCAGGTGCCCTGTCCTGAGAATGTGGGGCTTTATCTATAAGTTCCTGTCATTCTGCTGCCTTTTTTCAGAGCTGCCCTGACCAGCAAGGAGGTAGCCTTGTCACAGTCTGCCAGCAGAGTTGTTGCTGAGTTGCCATGAGCTCTGCCCAGCTGCTGTGTGGACTTCCATGTGGTTTTGTTTATAGAGGTATAGTTAGAACTGCCTCAGTAATGGTATACTGCCTTGGTAATAGTGGACTGCCTCAGTAATAGCAGACTGCCTTGGTAGTGGTGGACTGCCTCAGTAATGGCAGATGACCTTCCCCCTACAGAGCTGGACCATCCCAGGTCTAGCTGTGCTTGCCATGAAATTCTTAATCCAGAGCATTTCAGAATGCTGGTCTCTGTGGGGGTGGGACCTGCTGAGCCAGATCACCTGGCTCCCTGTTTCAGCCGCTTTTTTTTCAGTTGAATGGGTGACTCTGTCTCCCAGGCATTCCAGGCGCCAGTTGAAAAGGCTGCCCAGATTTGTTTGAGTTTTTATGTGGAGACCCACTGCTCTGGCTGAAACAGCCATGCTGGAGACTCATGGCACTTTTCAGCCCGGGAATCTCCTGGTCTGTGGGCAATAAAAACTCATTTGGAAATGTGGTGATCACCCACCCTCTGGGTTCTTGCTGGGAACTGCACTCCAGAGTTGTTCCTCTTTGGTCATCTTCAGTATTCTCTAGTATAGATATTCTTTATACATTTTCTTTACGGTTATCACAGAATTATGTTTAATATCCTAAAATTATAGCAATCTAATTTGAATTGGTATTGACTTACCTTCAATAACATAGAAAACTCTGGTTCTATACAGCTGCAGCCCCTCACCACCACTGTTAAATTACTAATGTCATTCATAAATCTGTTTTTATAAATTATGGGCTCAATATCATAGATTTATAAATTTAATGTAATGTCCTTTTAAATTATGTTGAAAATTAAAATTGGAGTTACAAATCAAAAATACTTTAATATTGTATTTTATAACTGCCCATCTATTTACCATAATTAAATGGTATTTTTTATATATGTTTTCAAGTTACTTTCTAGTGTTCTTTCATTTCAACCTGAAAGACTTCCTTTAGCATTTCTTATAGAACAAGACTAATAATGATACACTCTCTTAGCCTTTGTTGATTAATTTCTCCCTCAGTTTTGAAGGATAGTTTAGTTAGATATAGATTTTTTTTTCTTACAGTACTTTAAATATATCATCACACTGCCTCAAAACCACTATGTTTTTTGTTGAGAAAGCAGCTATTAAACTCATTGAGAGGGCCTTTCATGGGATGAGATATCTGAGTACAAGACTGGATCTTTTTTAGTTTTTCCTGCTAGAAGTTTATTAGGCTTCTTAGATTTGTATATTCATGTTCCTCATCAAATTTAGAAAGGTTTTAAATATAGATTACATAATATATCCATATACATAAAATATTTATTATCTTTTCTTTCTTCCATTTTTGCTCTCTTCTTCTGGTACTCCTATAATGTTTGTATTGGTTCACTTGATAGCGTCTCACAGCTTCCTTAGACTATTATTACTTTTCTTTATTCTTTTATATTCTGTTTCTCAGGTTCGATAATTTCAATTGTTGTCTGTTGATCACATAACCATTTTGCACTTAGAATACTTTATTTGCAATACAAAGAAAACAATTAGTATTTACAAGGAGTATTCTTGCTAAATTACATTTTTTAATAACAATGCCAAATAATATTGAAAGCAATGAATACCTTTATCCCATCTTGCAAGATTTGCAAGACATATAAATTCATTATAAATTTTAAGAAGCCCTGTAGTAAATATGTAATTAAAGTTAGCATTTACACATTTATTTACTTACAGAATTTTGTCCTTTTCTTCTCGTTCCTCAATGAATGTCTATTTGGAATTTCTTGAAACAAAACATGGCTAATTCAGTAAAAATCCAACCCCAAACATCTTATAAAGAGATTTAAAAAAAAGAGCTTAGATAGTTTTCTTCTAGAGTAAGTCAAGTTCTATTCAGATAAAAGAACAAAAATTCAATAATTTAAAAATTGTACTTCATCACTGCTTGTTTTTTTTCTCTATGTGAAATTTTACATTTTGGCCAAGAAGGAAGTTTCATTACAGCCATTGCACCAATACTGACATCTGGTGGTTTCATACTCTTAAGTAGCAGGTCTGACCCAGCTAAACTCCCAATGGGAGGTGTTGGGCGTGAAGGTGGTTGGATGATTAATTGGGGTCACCTAGAAGCTGTGCTTGCCATATGCATTTTCTTCTTAGCCTCCACATACAAAATCTGTGGATGTAATAGCAGAAGAGCCATTCTTTATATTCTTTATTCTCACCTGGTGGTTTACTCTGTGATCTCACCCTTGTCACCCATGGGATGAATTATCCAGACTAACTAATTTCACAGCCAGTAAATTACAGACATAGCCATCAAATCTCCATCTCATTAGGGAAGGTTAATTTAAGTAGACAATCAACAAAAATACAGGGGAAAAACCCAGCTTGAATAGAAGAGGTCTCTACATCTAGGGCACACAATGAATTCACAACCTCAACATCTGCCATCAGCAGAGAAAACACTTTAAAAAAAAAAAAAAAGAAAGAAAAGACAATTGACTCATTGTGATTTCCTCTGATGAATGGTGAATTTCCAATTAGCATTTTAATTACTCAATCCAGACTTTCAGCTGTCTTCAAGATAACAACAAAACTCAACAGCAGTTTTTATATTAGTTCTGAGAAGGAAACTTGGCCCCTGACTTTGGGGCACCATCACTCAAGTTTAGTCTATCTCTCTCCACATAAGCTACCTGATCAAGTGTTCAACTAAAGCTTTAATCATTTTATTAGCTTGCTGCAGCACTATTTTGTTTAAGTGTTCCAGAAAACACCATCTACTCTCTTACTTACCATATGACATTGGGCAAGAGTCTAGAAACATTTGGGCCCACAATTAATGATATGAAACAATAAAAATGTTGGGGAAATAATATTGAATGGTCAACTGGCAACCTTCCATTGAGGTTTCCATGATGTCTTCAGTCTGTTTCTTGATATCAGACTATAGACTTTCCAATAGTATAAACATTCAAATGTCTTTTGGCTCACCTTATTGCCTTTGCATATCTGAACAATTAAAAAAAGATGAGTTGTATTCATTCTCTGAAGGCCTCATTAAACAAAAATTCCATGGACACTCACAGAACTGATTCCAGTTCTACATAACTACCATCCATTTCTTCATCTTTCTAAAGCGTTCTTTGTTCGATTTTAATCAGTAAGAGATGTTAAAATTACTGAACTGGAAAAGACGATTATATTGCCAAAAATGAAGAACAGTGTTCAGTTCATATACTCATGAGAGCATACCTGGGAGAGAATATTTAGATTGGCAAAGGTTTAAGAAGTTTGTTTCACAAACAATAACTGGTGATAATTAGCTCAGGGCAAGATTGATTAAGAAAGAAAAATCAGGGGTAATAGCTAAGTTTAATAATATAAACATATATTTTAGCAAGCAAAAGATAGAGGGGAAATTTGACTTAATTTCCTCACAATTAGAGCTATCATCTTTGAATGACAATATTCAGGATAATCTACCTGCTTATCAGCCAGGGAAGTTAGAGTATTTCTACACTGGACAGGAGGTTAGAGTAGACGGTTTCTGATATTTTTTTGCCTCTCTAAAATATTGTGATTTCTAATTATGCTGCAATTAAAAATGATGATACAAATCTCTATTTATTGACATGGAAGGATGCCCATGGCATATTGCTATGTAAAAAATATAACAGATTTTAGAACAGTATGTTCAGTATTATTCCATTTACATAAAATCTTGTATATATTTCCGTAGATATTTGTAGAGAAATGCTTAACGGAATGATTACCCAAACATTAACTGGTTTTCTCTGGAAGAAGGACATAATGGTTATTTCCTTTTCTTTATATTTACACCTTTTGAATATATGTAATAAACGTATATAAATTGTTTTAAAGACAAAATTGTTCTTCAATCAAAGAAAAATGTATTAGGTAACTGAAATTTCTTGACAACATTTCTGGATTAGAACAAACTGTTAATGACTGTAATTGATTTAGAATCAAGGCAACCTGATAGCCTGTCCATTATTGTTCATATGGCTTTGGGAAAATAATTTTTTTACCTCTCTGAGTCTCAGTTTTCTTTTTTGTAAAATGATGAATAAACACTACCAAGTAGTCTTATGGTGAAGATTGATTAAGGTAAAACATAAAATGACCTCAATTAGTTCAAGCACGTGTAGGCACTTAACAAATATGAAGTGCTTCATGATTGATGAGTGTTTCCTTGTTTCATAAATGTTAAGTATTTTTGTTTTATTAACAGTAATGTTATTTTCAGATTCATTCAAAAATATTTACTAAGGCTCTCAGCAGAATTGGTGTTTACGGAAATGAAGAAATCTATTTTTTACTTTACAAATGATTTTTATTCAGGTGCTAGGAGCTTTTTTTAAAATATATCCCTGTAAATAAGTTCTTGGTTCATTAACCAATGGGCAATCCTGCTCATATTAATTTTCTTTTCTCAAAGGCTTAAACTACAGATACCCCATTACCCATTCCCAACATGCAAACTTGTTATGAAAAGGTAGAGGCAGAGGCATAATTATGTCCTTTGCATGTCCTTGAGGCCTCAAAGTGAGGCCACTGTCACCTGCAGGTGTTGTGTGTGTGTGCATATGTGTGTGTGCGTGTGTGTGTGTGTGTGTGTGTGTGTGTGTGTGTGTGAATGACTAACATTAGCCATGATTAAATGACATCCTGAAGACATAAATTACAGCTGGAGAAATGTGGGGCCTCCTAAAACTTTGCATCAAATCTTGTCAATAGTCTCTTTTCTTTCACCTTCTTGAACATGGTGTCTTTTCTTCCACTCTGGTATCTCAAATTTTATCATCACTTCTGCTCATAATACTTTCTATATCTGTGACATACAAAACACATACACACACATCCATACAATCACAGTGGTCCTTACAGTGTAGTTTCCCATTGCACACTTGCCACTTTGGATTTGGGTTATGATGTATCACAAGTATTTATTGTCAGATGCAACTCTGAGATAGAATAGTAAAGTCCAGTGCCCATTAGCAGATGCCTCAGCACAGAGATCGGTTCTCAAGGCAGATAAGGGCCAGTTTTCTCATGGCACTACCCCATGGTGTAGAGGGAACTCTCCAAATGGAACAGATGGGAGGTCACAGTCTGTTGGTTAATGAACCAAAACATGTGCTAATATTTCCTAATTCCTTCAAGAAAGACCTTGAAATCTAGACTTAACTTTAGAGTGGCACTACTTAGCAGATACAGGCTATGTCAGGCCCCAAGATTTTATTTTCTGCCTAGCCTCAAGGCATTAGAATAGCTTTTTCTGGTATAGTTTCATGCACTTTATATGGATTTTGAGGGGTTCTTTCATTTATACATCAGTATGTCCTTACTTGTGGTCTGTGTGTCAGGTAGTGACTCGGGCCTGGAAATTCAGAGACAAATAAGACAAATTTCTGTCCTCAGAAAGCTTATATCTCTGTGAAGAAGACAAGTCTTCCATCGTCATGAAATATGGCTCTGTATTATACTACATACATAGTACATATATATACCGCAACTACTAGTATTTCTGCTGTGTAGGATGAAATGGAACAATAGATGGAAGCAATCTTAATTTTACCCAGGAGAATCAGGGAATCTTACCAACAAAAATATTATACTTAAGTTGAAATTTTAAAGAGATATTAAAATTTCCCTGGTGGATAAGAAGACATTCCATGGAGAGGAAACAGAGCATTCAAAATATCAGAGATGACATAAAATTTGGGGAAAACCACATAATTGGTTTAGCATGATTATGACAGAAAAATGATAAAGAAGTTACCCTGAAGAAAAATGTGAAGCAAAGAGTCTCCCCACAACAATCAATTTATGCTTCTGAAAACTGGCCATGAGAGATGGAGCTGGGTAAAGACGAACTTTCTGCAAAGACAGCAACACTTTGTTGAAATCATAGTTCTAATTTTCTCTGTCATTGGATAAACTGTTTAGCCTCTAAGCCTCAGTTTTCTTGCCTATTAAATCGTGATGATATCATCAACCTCAAAGGATTTTTATGATGATTAAATGAGGCAGCCTGTCTATACCTCTAATCCATTCAGAACATAAATAGAAACCCATCATATATCTGCTAAAACTGCATGTTAAACTTGAGCTCTTTCCTTCAACTTCGTGAAACCATCTGCCTGCTGTTCCATTATTCTGACAAATGGAATACAAATACATCAAGACCACTGGTGTAATTATTTAGCTTTTCCCTACATATTCAAAAATTTGTGCAAAGATTATATATAAGTGTTTTGGAAGAAGGGAAAAGAAGGATAAGAAGTATTGAACATTTTGGCACCTTAAATAAATCAAGCTCTTTACCTACATTTCCCATTGGTTCTTCATAACCCCGCGGAATAGTTGTTATTGATTTCATTATTTTTATTTATTCATATAAAAACTTTGGAGTTTTTCTTGCTTCATCTCTTTTTCTCCAAACTTCACTAAATACATCAGCATATCCTCTGGCACTGTCCTTATTTTTCTCATTTGTTTTAAAAATTTTTTAATTATGGTAAAATATGGTTGAAAATTTACCATGTTTACCATTTTTAAAGGTACAATTCACTGGTGTTTAATGAATTTGTATTTTTTTTTCTTCATTTCCCAGATCTTCTACCCTTTCCGGTCCCTGGTAATCACCAACCTACCCTTTAGCTTCATGAGATTGGCTTTTTATATTCCACATGTGAATGAGAACATGTGATATTTGTCTTTTTGTGCTTGGCTTATTTTATAATACTTCATATAATGACCTTCAAGTCCATCCATGTTGCTGCAAATGACAGGATTTCATTTGTTTTTATGATAATAATATTCCGTTTTGTTTATATACCACATTTTCTTCACCTATTCATTTGTTGATGAGCACTTAGGTTGAGTCTATATTTTGGGTATTATAAATAGTGCTGTAATAAATATGGACCTATAGATTGAGGATATATCTGACACCTTCTTTGAAATAACCCAGATTCCATCCCCTTCTCACCATCTACACTCCTTCAAACATGTCCTAAGTCACCATCATTTCTCTTTAAAATAATAACTAGTTTGTATGCTCCTAATTTTCCTTTTTTCAGTCCATTTTCCATTAAAAAAGTTGGACTCTGTGAATATATGTCAGATTGTGACATTTCTATTATTGTCTTACTCACAGTAAAAAGCAATATTTACCATAACCTCCAAGACTCTCTCTTACTGTCCTTCCCATCAGTGTTTCAGTTAAGGCCACATTGGCCTGCTTGCTCTTCCTCTAAGAGAATAGACAAGTTCTTGCCTCAAAAAAAAAAAAGAAAAAGAAAAAAAAAATAACAACTTAATAGTACAAAAACATAAACTCTCCTGTTAAAATCAGGTAAAAGGCAAGAATGCTTTTTATTATTACTGCATTTGATCATGGTACTAAAAGCCTTAGCTAATGCAGTAAGACAAGAATATAAAATAGAAGGACTACACATTGGGAAGAAATAAATAAGCTGTTTTTGTTCACAGATAAAATGATCATCTGTGTAGGAAATCTGAAAGTATACTTAAAACTGGAACTAATGAGCAATTATACCAAAGTTTTAGAATACAAGGCAAATATACAAAAGAAAATAACTTTTCTATATACCAACAATAAGCAAGTGAAATTTGGCATTTAAAACATAATAAAGTTTACATTAGAACTCCCAAAAATGAAATGAATATTTAGGTATAAATCTAACAAGATATAGAGATTTATATAAGGAAAACTGCAAAATATCAAAAAAGGACTAAATTAAAGATATTCCATGTTCATGAATAGGAAGACAATATTGTCAAGGTGTCAGTCTTTCCAATTAGACCTAAGAGTCTATACAATCCCATTCTAGCATGTTGAATATTGACAAATTGATTCTAACATTTATATATAGAAAAGTAAACAAACAAACAACCAAAATAAAACCGGAAAACAGAATGTCCAACTCAATACTGAAAAAGAAGAAAAAGTTGAAGGATTGACACTATCCTACTTTAAGACATACTATAAAGCTAAGTAATAAAGAGAGTGTGGTATTGGCAAAAGTGTTCCAGTAAACAATTGAATAGAATTAGAAAGCTCATAAATAGAGTCATATAAATGCAGTCCCCTGATTTTTGACAAAGGAACAAGTCAGTGTAATGTAGCAAAAATAGTCTTCAGCAAATGGTCTTGGAACACCTGGGCATACACAAGCAAATTAAATTGAATTTCGATATAGACCTTCCTTATACTCTTCAGAAAAAAAAAATATCTTAAATTGGACCATAGACCTAAATTACAAAACTATAAAACAGCTAGAATATAATAGAAGAAAAACTAGCTGATCTTGGTTATGGCATTGACTTTGTAAAAATACAACACCCAAGGCATAATCCAGGAAAGAAATTATTAAGAGCAGGACTTCATTAAAGTTAAACATTTCTGCTTCACAAGGATTCTGAAGACAAATTTCAAGAGAATGAGAGGGTAGATGAGCCACAGACTAGGAGAAAATGCTTGCAAAAGACACATCCAATAAAAGCTGGTATTTAAAATATACAAATAATTTAAAATGCAACAGTGACAAAATAAACATCTCAATTACAAAATGGGCAAAATACCTAAACAGACACCTCACCAAAGAAAATATATGGAAAGTAATTAAGCCTCTGAAGAGATGTTCAACATCATAGGTCATTAGGGAATTGCCCATTTAAAAATAAAACAATGAGAAAGCACTACACATCTATTAGAATAGCTGAAATCCAAAACAGTGACATCAGCTGTTGGTGAGGAAGTGGAGCAACAGGAACTCTCATTCATTTCTGGCAGAAATGAAAATTAATACAGCCACTTTGGAAGATAGTTTGACAATTTTTTACAAAACTAAACATACTCTTAACATATGATTCAGCAAATATACTCCTTAGTGTTTACCCACAGGAGGTGAAAACTTTTGTTCACACAGATATCCAGACACAAATGTTTATAGCAGCTTTATTCATAATTGCCAAAACTTGGAAGCAACAAGACATCCTTTAGAAGACGAGGACATAAATAAACTATAGTATATCCAGATAATTTAATATTATTCAGCACTAAAACCAGATGAGCTATCAAGCTATGAAAAGGCACAGAGGAAATTTAAGTGTGCATTATCACGCGAAAGAACCCAATCTTAAAAAGGCTTAATACTATCTGATTTTCAACTATAGGATACTCTGGATAAAACAAAACTATGGAGACAGTAAAAAGATTGTGATTGCTAAGGGATGGGGTAAAGGAGGGATGACTAGTCAGAGCATAGAGGATTTGAGGCCATGTAAAACTATTCTTTAATATGCTATAATAGTAGATACATGTTATACACTTATACACTTGTTAAAACCCATGGAAAGCATAACACCGATAACAAATGAACTTTAATGTAAACTACAGACTTGGTTGATAATAAAGTGGGATGTAAGTTCATCAGTTGTAACAAATGTGCTACTCTGATGCAGGACATTGATAGTGGGGTAGGCTGTACATGTGTGGAGACAGGAGGTAAATGGAGGAACTATCTATACTTTCTGCTTAATTTTCTGTGAACGAAAGCCTCCTCTAAAAATAAATTTTATTTATTTAAAAAATCATATAGTTTTTAAAAATATATATTTATTGACAGACAAGTTTTATTGTATTTGTATATGAATAACTTAATTCTATTTAAAACTTTTCAAAAGCATGAGACACTTTTAAAAATAAAAATGGCATGCATTCATGTATTTTAAATTAAAAAAATTTTAAACAACATTTTTCTATTTGGTTATCTGAACATTAACCATAATAGCTGTAATAATTATAACAATAATAATTATTCTTGGCAGATATTCATATACTTTAATTTCTGTCACTGTGTCACTACTGTTGTTTTTCTCTGAAGAATGCACTCTTCAATATGGTCTTATTGTTTCTCTCATAAAAAAGCTAGTAATCTTTTTCAAAGTTTCATGTTATAGTTAACATATTTAAAGTTTCTGACATCACCTATGGACCACATGCTCTGTTTTATAATTTTACTTGAGAAAATATAATCTCTGTGGATGTGAAATAACTCTAAGCCAAAGGCAAATTCTTCTAAATGGAGTATGTTCTTAGATTTTTGATGTTAAAATGTATAAATATTTCAGCCCAAATATTTTCATACCTATTGTCTTTTTCCTTCTATTCAGAGAATTTTACTGACAAGTATTTCATGAGATGAAACTTGTCAGTTATTGCTTTATATATCATTCCTTTTAATATTTTTCTAAATCTGGTTGCTGCAAAATTGAGAGCTTTCTTCATGTCATTGCATTCCAGTACAGAATATATTTTCGGTATTCTGAAAGTTAAAAATCTGATAAATTTTTGGCATTCATAGCATTGAATATTCTGTAAAATATTTTAAACATGCAGCCAAAATTTAAAAGCCTCATTTGAAAAAAAATAGTTTACTATCATTTTTAAAACATTCAGATTGATTTACAAAATAATTTTTCCAGAGCTCAAATATTTCTAAATTTGATTTATGATGGACATCAAAGTGCTAACTATGCACTGCTATTCTAATGAACACTTTTATAAACTTCCTGGAAATAATAATGAATTATGAGGGCATCAACAGCAATTTCTGGCATATTTTTTCACTGTAGGCTTTTTAATTTAGTAAAAATATAGTTTTCATCATGATGTGCTCTACTGAAGTTTGTATTCATATTACCACCACAAAAACATCTAATTTTATTTTCAATGCTGAACTTTCATCTACATTTACAATACCATACCCTAAAATTTCAGATGTTTCATTCAACAAACTGACCTTACAAAAGCTGTATTTTGATTTTAATCATCATGATCAAAGTCATAATCATCATAATAATCATCATTATCAAACCATTATTAGAATTAGCTAATCTTGCATTCACAGTATTTGGTAATACCAACACAAAACTCACTTTATACACCTAGCTGTGAAGCTTTTCCAGTAGTAATGGAACCAGAATGTTAACAGCTATTGCTTCACTTTATCTTTGCAGAAAAAAATTATTCAAACACACACACACACACACACACACACACACACACACACAAATAAATAAATAAAATGGAGCAATCATTTGATCTCAATGAAAAGTCATGCTTTGCAAATGGATATAGAAATATTTTCTGCTGCAGTCTCATGGATTAAACAATTGTTTGAGGAAGAATCTTATGTACAGGAACTGCTAATTTGAAGCAAATCTGATTCTTTAATATGTGCATTTCTGCTTTTCATGGTTGATGATATCATTATGCTCTTTTATGACAGTTGATAATGCTTAAAAATATTTTTGAAGATGACACTCATCAAGTTTCTTTAGTAACTGAAATTCAGTAGTAATTTTTAATTAACCATTTGCTTTCTAAAAGCTTATTTCTTTAACAAACATTTATAAAAGGAAACAAATAAAAAGGTTATAGGACATTAAAATCAATCAATTTTTTAAAAATCACTGTAGCGAGTGTGGTCAGATACATTTTTGCTTTGTCAAAATTCCATGTGCCTATAAACTATAATCTCTCAGATTGTCCATTGACCCTGGTTACTGGGTCCTGAGAAGTTTCAGGCATATTGTAGCCCGTTCTGTTGGGTACAGTGCAAGTGGCTATTATATCAATAGTAAATGGCCTGCAGGGCAAAAGCAGTACCCTCCCCACCGCAATCTAACATCTAAGTGCATTTCATCAAGTTTTTAAAGAACGGCATTGTAATATAACATCTGCAATTTATATTTAAAAAAAGGCAAATTATTGCTGGTCATTCTACGTGTGTAGGCATTGGTTAAAGTAAAATTTCTGTTTATTGTACATATATCCAACATACTGTTACTTCAGATCATGACAGAAATTACAAGGATAAAATAGAAGTTCCCAAAAATCCATTGTTGCTTGTTTTAATGCAACAATTAGTAACACTATTTTGTTATAAATAAACAAATATTCCAGAGCAACTTCTAAATTGGATAGGAAACCAAGAAATCAAGCATAAAGCATGACCAGCCCCTGTAAAATGGGGGATGTAGATTTTTCAACTATGCAACAGTGAAAAATAGGAGTACAGAATATAAGAGGTGCTGCATGACATAAAATATAATTTTTAAAAATTTCATGGGGAACTCCTTTCTTGGTCTATTTAGGCTGCTGTAATAAACTAGCATAAACTGGGTAGCTTGTAAAATATCACAGAAATTTATTTTTTATAATTCTGAGGCTGGGAAGTTAAAGACCAAGTCATTGGTATTTGGTGAGGGTCCATTTTCTGGTTCATAGATGGCACCTTCTCACTGTTTTTGCATGGAAAAAGGGGAAGGCAGCTCTCCAGAGACTGTTTTGCAAGGGCACTAATTCAATTCATAAGGGTTCCACCCTATGACCTAATCACCCCTCAAAGGCCTCACCTTTTAATACCATCAAATTGGTGATTAGCTTTTATAATCTGAAGTTCAAAGGGACACATACATTCAGATCATAGCATCCTTTAAGAAGATTCATCCTTAAAAGATAAAGCATGACTGGATTACAGTGCTTTTAATGGCTGCTGGTTTATGATACAAATTTAGTGGTTGCTGTCCATGGTTCCTATCTTATAACTCCCATATTCCTTGTTACATAGCCTAGTCTTTTCCTATGATGTTGGGTGTGTTTGGCCTCAGGGGTAAGCCTCAGGAAAAAATTTCTTCTCCTGCTCTCCCTTCACCTGCCCCAAGGCAGGACTCTACTCATATCTCACCTTTTCGATTGTGAGTCTTAAGACCCTCCAATGAGAGAGTTCTGCCTCCTCCCTCGAAGAAATAGCTTCATAAAAACTGAAGAGGACTGGGCTTGTGGAGCTTCCAGTTAGCTGGATAGGAGATTCCTAGAGGGTGGCACACCGGGAGGGTGGTATACCCAGAGAGAGCATAGAAGCCCAGCATGACTTTCCCCATACCTCACCCTATGCATGTCTTCATCTGTATCCTTTGTGATATTTGTTATAATAAACTATTGTCTAAGTTCTATGAACCATTCCAGCAAATTAATTGAACCCAAAGAAGGGTTCATGGTAAACCCAACTTGAAGCCAGTGGGTCAGAAGTTTTGGAGGACCAGACTTGCAACTGGTGAGGGAGACGTAGTCTTGGGGACTGAGCCTTCAATCTGTGGGATCTGATGCTATCTCCAAGGAGATAGTGTTGGAATTGAACTAGAGGACATGCAACTGGTGTCTGTTGCTTGGAGTGTAGGGAGAATTTCTCTGCGTACATGGTCACAGAAGTCTTCTGTGTTGCTTGTTATGGTGTTAGAGTAGAAGAAAAACACAGTTTGCGAGGGATTTTTCCTGACAAAATTGGTGTCAGAGGTAGGATTTGCTGGACAGGCTCTGAATTCTGGAAATAGGTGGTTTGGGAAGAGAAAGAATCAGGGTGGAGATGAGGAACCTTTGATTCCTGGGTGGGCTATGTGGTCACCCATTCTATGGAGCCACAACCATGTTGCACTACTTACTAAAGGAAAATTGCCAGTGGAATTTAGAAATGAATCTAACTCCTAAGGAGTTGGTTCACTGGATATAGAAAGAAATGCAAACTAAAAAGAAAATTTGAAATATTTAATCTCTTGGTTATTGTTATACATACTAGCTAAAATCAATTTAAAAGAGAATGCTAGGTCAGACCTTAATGCTAGACTAAGCTTAGATTTTAGTCTATCTGAGCTCAGGCAACTAATGACAAAGTAAACTACAGAAGGAGAAAATTATGCCAGGACAACAGAAAGTACCTCTGAGACTTGTGGTTACCAAGAAGGCAGTCAGTGTGAGAAAAGGGCACAACCAAGTATAACTATTAAAATCAGAGGAGACAGTGTAAAGGAATTGTTCCCTTTTATAGATTGGTGTCATCAGCTTCCTGAGGAACCTTTACTAAAATGGATTACGACAGTAACTAATTTAGAGGCAGTATCTTTGGTTTTATATCCTGAAGGGTGGAAGAGCATGCTTAGGTTGATACAGGGCCCACAGCTCATTACTGAATAATCACAGATGGGTATATATGATCCAGACACACAGGAAGTTATTCCTGAGGCACCAGCCAGCCTGGTAGACTGGAAAAAAGCCACTGTAAGGTTTGTTTTCCCTAAGACGGAGGCTGTCCAACTCTACTTATAAATGCCAAGTGGAACACCCCAGATGAGGTAGCTAGTATATGAAGCAATGCATAAATAGCTTCCTATGCTAGTCACGTGGGACTAGCTTTATGATGACAGGGATATTCACCCTCTAAATACAGTAAGCCCATTTTCAAGTCATGGCAAATGCTGTGGTTGAAGGGGCCCCTTCTACATGAGCACCCTTCATGATGTTAATCGTGCATAATCAAACAACCATTCTTTGAGAAGCTTTATCAAATTTGCTGTCGCAGCTTTGCCTCATGGATCTTATAAAGACTTATAAAAACATGTTAATTTAAAAGAGAAGGGAGAATGGCAAAAGAAAGAGTCAAAAGACTCATCCCAGGAGGCTGACATTTTTAAAAGGTTATTAAGAAATAAGATGAATAAAGAAAATGTTGAATAAAGAAACGATGAACAAAGAAATTAAATAAAGTGATACAGAAGTTAAGAAGAAATTACTTAGGCAAATAGTAAGGGCGTGGAAGCCCTCAGTGAGGTTTTCCTTTTAAAGAAAAGCAGCCCAAATTATTTTCCTTTCTAACTAACCGCAGCCTGTAAAATCAAGCTGCAGACATAGATGCCAGCAGTTGTGCCAGTAATGTTCAAGATGGTGGTTCCATCTTCCCTTCTTTTTGCCAGTCACCTGTACAGTAAGGAGCAGACAAGATGGCAATGGCCAAGGGGAAAGTTCATTTGCATAAAAAGATTAGAGTGAGGCGGCCAGTCTTCTCCGGTGCTCTGTAAACATCATACCTGATCAAACCAATCTGTGAGCCCTATGTAAATCAGACACCGCCTCCTCAAACCTGACTGTAACTGACTGTAAAATCCGGCGCATCTACCACCTGCCAGCCTTTTCCTCTCAGAAGTCCCCTCGCTCTCAATTGAAAGGGAACTCTTTTCCTTTCTCTTTCTCTTGCCTATTAATCCTCCGCTCCTAAACTCTGGTGTGTGTCTGTGTCTTGCATTTTCCTGGCTGAAGAAGATGAATCCTGGGTATTTAACCCAGACAAGGTAGCTGCTTTAATAGCAGTAAAACCAAGAAGAAAAAGAAAAGGGAGAGTCAGGGAACAAATTCCAAGCAGTATGGAAATCTTCAGATGGTTATTAAGAAACTGAATGAATAAAATGGAAATTCCATAAGGTTAGAACAAATGCCTTTTTTTTTTTTTT
>NW_016107551.1:373857-467727 GCF_001604975.1 Cebus imitator
ATTGGTATTTTCAGTAGAGATGGGGTTTCTCCAGGTTGGTCAGGCTGGTCTCCTGATCTCAAGTGATCCACTTGCCTCGGCCTCCCAAAGTGCTGGGATTACAGGCAAGAGCCACCGCACCTGGACAAAACCAATGTCTTAATATAACCATTGAAGGTTGTGTGGACCAAAGGAAACCCATCTAGTCCCCAAAAGGCCCCAAACCAGTTTGCCATATTTATTCCAGTTTGGAGAAATTTAAAAAGATAAAAGGCAGAGATCTCAATGAAAATCTGATTGAAATTGCTTAGGGTAGTAGTTGGACATGTTAATCAAGATAAAGATTGACAAGAGAGCCAGGCTCCTTTAACTCAGCCCTTGGCTGGGAACCCAAAGCCTTTTGCCCAAGGGAGGGTAAAATGGTCTGAGAGTTAAGAGAAGTTCCTGGAACTACAACATGAAAATGTAAGGGCTGATACCATTTTAAAAGCCAGTATATTTGAATATCTTTTATGTGAAGTGGTTGTGTCTCTTTTTCTCGATTATATCATTAAAATGAGTATTGTATCTGATTGGGAACTGTTTTCTTTACCTAGTACCATAAGGCAGAAGGCATGTAAATCTGCTCTTTAAGCAATGTTAATTGGACATGCTAAATTGTAACTAGTAAGATTGCCTAAGTCCACACAGTGCAGAGTAAAACTGGTCAGAACAAATTCTCCATTTGGTAGGTATTCATGGAGTGTTTTCTGGGGCTTGTGACAAAGGCCTATGGGCATTTCACAGTAACACCTACTAGGAATTTGGACTAGAGAATTTCGACTTGATGGGTATTTACTACTTTGTTATGGGATGTTAACTGAAGCTACTCTGTGACTGAGGGACATATAATGATTGTGACACCTGAAATACCTATGCTGTCTCAGATGTCAGGGGAACAGTCTAATCCAAGCTTGTTGAACCCGTGGTCAGTGGGCCACATGCAGCTCAGGAGAGCTTTGAATGTTGCCCAACACAAATTCATAAGCTTTCTTAAAACATTATGAGTTTTTTTACTGTTTTTCTTTAAGCTCATCAGCTGTTGTTAATACTAGTGTATTTTATGTGTGGTCCAAGACAATTCTTCCAATGTGGCCCAGGGAAGCCAAATGATTGGGCACTCTTGGTCTAATGAGAACATCAGTGTTCACAAGTGTTTCATAATAAAATGGAAATGGTTATACAGATTTGTGCTACCTGAGGAATGCAAGGAGGAGATACTCAGAGGCAAGGAGTCCCTTTACCCCTAGGACTGACCTTAGGGCTAAATTCTATGAACACGTGGACAGGATCCTATGAACTGCTTTCAAGTGATCAGCAAGGAGCTGGTTAGTTTACAGATGGCGGTTCCAAGGTGAATGGACACTCTCTTGTTTGGAAAGCGGTTATTTTGATCAAAACAAGTAAAAATAGATCAGTACAGTGGGCTGGATTACATCCTTTTTCTAACAGTAACAGAAGAATTAAATAGTGGTAGGGACCCCTACATTTGGGTTTTTACTAACTCACAGGTGGTGGTCCATGGCCTTGACATACATTAAGGTGAGAAGCCAATGGAAACCTCACCTATTAAAAAGATGCCCATATGGGTCACAGCCCTATGGAGACTTGAGGGGTGCGTTAAAGTAGAACAGGTCAATGCGCATCAGAAGACCTCCCTTCCAGGTTCAATAGGTGACTGGAATCGACAAGCAGACATCTCTGTGTGCTCCCTTGAGGTGGCTATGTGGGTCCATGAAATGAATGAATATGAGGGTATTGCAGTAGTACAGAGATGGGCTGAATTTAGATATGTTCCTCTAGCACCATTTTAGGCACATAATGCCAATAAGTACTGTTTTGTTTCTCAGAAAGAAAGACAGAGATTGCAGATGGCTACAGGGTCAAATCCCTGATGGGAAGGCCCTGAACATAGCTGGCAAGTGAGACTGATGCTGGAAGCCACTGACTGCCACAAATGGGTTCCACCAGGAATAGACACTGACTCTGGAAAGAACTTTGCCTACCCAGTGGTAGATGCAAATGCTCAGAGTGTCATTAAAAAAACAAAACAAAATAAATATGTAAATAATAAAAACAAGAGAAGATGTGACATGAATGTGGATGTTTTGGATGGCTGACTGTCATTTCCTCAGACCAAGGAACACATATCCTTCTTAGAGTGAGAATTTGATAGAAAAGTAGAACAGGGAATTTAAAACATTGGTTGTCTAAAACAAGGGGAGATGAAAGAACAGAGTTGCCTTACATGCTTTCATAAGTGTGTGCTCACACGCGACATGAGTGGGACTAAAGGAGTTTCCCTGCTAGATTTTTCTCTGTTTTTCTGTTTGATCTGGGGAAGAGGGGGTGGGGCGGATGCTGGTATGACTATGTAATTCTTACCAACAGAGGCATACACTGGTATAACAACTATAATTTTTTCTTTCCCAAATCACCACACATGCAAAAAAAAAAAAATGTTTATTTTTCTCCCCTACCTGACGCAGTGATCCTAGGTCCAGGGCTGCAACTACAAGTGCTGAAAGCAGAGATGGTTTCTAAACAAGAAACAGTAAAGTTTTAAATCTTATGTCAGAATTCCAATGGGCCTGATGGGGGTGGGTTGTGCTCCACCCTATCTAGCAAAATAGGGGTAAGAGTGAATGCAGCTATGCTGCCTGCGGGTAAAAATAGCTCACTAGTTCTGCCCCTGCCTCTCTGAATTGTAGTGGACTGAGGAGGAGGTACTTAATAGACTTGTATTGCTGCCTGCAATCTAGACTAGCATAGCAGCAATTCTAATGTCCCTTGCAAAGGTGAAAAAGTTTGAGTATTAATGGAGAGAAAGAGGAATAGTAGCTTAAAGAAATGAATAGATGGGTTATTAATTGAGGAAGATTCAATGTTATGTTAACAACACAAAATAGTCTCAGAGCAAGAAATGATATTGTCCCAGCTCAATTATTACAGACATCTAAAAGCTAAAAGAGTGAAGCTGTATATTTGCCAAGATAATGTGAAAATACCTCTAACTTATTATTTTCTCTCCATCCATGCCTTTTGTTGGGACGCTTCCTTGGAGTTTGTGACCTGCTTTGAACAATATTACATTGACCCAGGTCTCATAAGCAGAGGTTTATAAAGTATTTGCACATAGGAGCTTTCTTTCTTGTTGCTCTTGGGAGTGCTGTGGCTACTGCACTGTCATGCTTTCCCTGGAGAGTTTGCTGGAGGGTGCGTAACATGTGACCAGTTGATCCCCATCACCTCAGTGGCACAAAGCCTACTAATAGACACACAAATAAGGCCCCAGTTGAGCCAACTTGGCAGAGCCAGTCCATATCAGAGAGGCCACTAATAAGCTCTCAAAATGCTTCTTCTTTGTACCCCCAAACCTAAAATACAATAAAATAAATAAAAAAAAAAAAAAAAAAAAAAAAAAAAAAAAAAAAAAAAAAAAAAAAAATGCTTCTTCTTTTACAATGCTTAGTTTTGGGATGATTTGTTGCATCACAATTAGTAATGGAGTCACTGACACTTGTAAAAAGTGAAGCAAGACAGTGCAAAGGTTTATGAAGACAAGTATAATTCCCTCCCTCTCACCCACGAGTACACTTCACCACTACCGTCTTCACCTTTGCCACTTCTGGAATCAACGTTTATAGTCTAATATATATCTTTGCATTCCTTTCTCCTTTAAATACATGCATTTAACAATTTCTTTGGAACTTTATTTTACCCACAGAGTGCTACCGTGCTTGTTAGTCTGCAACTTCATTTTATTTCTTTTCAATCTGGTACCATATCACACAAGATACAAGCTATTCAAAACAGATTTATACTATTTGTGTATCTTCAGTAATTACCTCATCCCTATATATACATACATAGATATTAAGCAGAATTATATAAGGCCTTTTGTACAGTCTTTTTACTTGGTCTATTTTTATTTGTCCCACCTCCACCTTGCTCCCTCTCTCAAGATAATATATATAACCATATGGCAGATAACCTTGCATACTTTATTCGTGTTTAAATGTCATGTACCAATATACATATACTAATATACATCTGTGTGCCTATGTATACACAAATAGATGGAAATTTTACCAGTTTTTCTTTTCTAAATGAAGCCTTATTTAACATATTATATTTGTTATCATACTATTTCCTACTTCTTAATTTTCTAACCAATTACCTTATAAAATTCTGTTTGTCAGGTAGTATGGTTCTAATCCATTATTTTTAACAGCTGTAAAATAGTCCCTTGGTATAAATGTGCTATAATTTATTTCACCATTTTCCCTCTTTCTCAATTTCTAACTCCATGAATCAACATCTGTATCCATAGATCTCCGTATCATGAGTCTTTATTTTTGGGGGAGAGACCTCAAGTAAGAAATGCTATGTCAAAGGTTAAGTATATTTAAAATTTTAATAGCTATTGCTATATTGTTTCACAAAGGATTGTAACAATTATTATGTCTACCTGCATTGGTGAAATACATAGACAACTAAGGAACATGAAATGATATATTACTGTTTCATTACTTTTTATTATTTCAACTCTAAGTAAGTTCCTGCATCTTACTGTGCATCTGGTAACCATTTGCATTGGTTTAATGGGAAACAATGATATAAATGCCATTTTTTTCTACTTGATACCTTCACCTTTTTTTTTAGTTTGAAAGAATCTTTCTATTGAATAAATATTAGTCATCTGTCATCTGTGTTGCATTTTTTCCAATTAAATTATTTATCTTTGACTTCATTTATGGTAACTGATCACTAAACTCATTACCCTTAAGATTTTCATTAACCCCAGGGGGGGAAATATATATATATATATATATATATATATATATATATGTTCTGGATTCTCCAATAAGATGTACTTCTTTTAAATTTTATTTTTAATGACATAAAACTAATTTTATTAATGTGAAAAGGTTCAACTTTTTTCCTCTATATGAACAGTTGTGCCAGCACCATTTGTTATATAAACCATCATTGTACCAATGAATTAAAATATTACATTTATTCTATATTAAGTTATCATAAAACACGTATGTCCTGGTCTAATGAACTATTTATTTGTGACCGTGACACCACCATATTGATTTATTCACCCTGGTTTTATTGTATTTTCTCTAATGGGCAAGGCATGTCACTCTGAACTACCCTTTGCACAGAGATTTCTTTGTTATTCTAGGACTTTTTTTTTCTTTTTAAACATATACTTAATTTATATTGTGAAATATATTTTATATAAAAATATTACATATATCTGCAGCATAATGTAAATTATAAATTACCACTTCATACCCACAAAAGTTAAATAAATAGTACCACTGGTTTTAAAGTTTTCTGTGTATACTTTGCTGGTTGAAATTTCTATCCTGTTCCCAGCACAGGAAGCCACTATAATTAACTCTATTTGAAGAGGCCAAATTGTTTTTCAAAACAAAAGGACCAATTTACACACTCCCAGGTGGTGAATGAGAATCTTTCTCTATTTTGCATCCTTACTAGTATTTGGTATTGCTAGACTAAGATTTTATTACTGTTGTGTGCATATAAAAGCAGTTCATTGTATTCATATAGTGTTTTTTACAACTTTTATTTTAGGTGCAGTGGGTACGTATGCAGGTTGATTACCTAGGTATATTTCATGATCCTGAGGTTTGGGATATAAATGATCTCATAACCTAAGTACTGAGCATAATACCCAATAGTTAGCTTTTCAGTCCTTGTTCTTTCCCTCTCTTCCCCGCCTAGTAGTCCTGGTTTCTATCATTGCCATCTTTATTTCCATGGAGTACCCAATATTATTCTCCCAATTATAAGTGAGAACATGCAGTGTTTGGTTTTCCGTTTTGCTTAAGATAATGGCCTCCAGCTACATCTATGATCTTGAAAAAGACATGACTTCCTTCTTTTTATAGCTGTATAGTATTCCATGATGTATATGTACTACATTTTTAAAATCCAATCACCGCTGATGGGCACCTACGGTGATTCTATGTCTTTACTATTGTGAATACTGCTGTGTTGAACATGTAGATGCATTTGTCTTTTTGGTAGAAAGATTTGTTTTCTTTCAGATATATATCAAGTAATGGGATTGCTGCATCAAACAGTAGTAGTTCACTTAGATGTTTTTTGAGAAATCTCCACTTTGCTTTCCACAGTGGCTGAACTAATTAACATTCCCACCAACAGTGTATAGAATTCTCTTTCCTCAACAACCTCACAAGCATCTGTTGTTTATTGACTTTTTAGTAATAGCTGTTCTGACTGGTTTAAAATGGTATCTCACTGTGATTTTTATTTGCATTTCTCTGATGATTAGTGATGTGAGGCATTTTTTCACGTTTGTTGGCTGCATGCATCTTTTGAGAAGTATCTGTTCATTTCTTTTTCTATCTTTAAGTGAGGTTGTTTTTGTTTGTTTCTTGTTCAATTGTTTAAGTTCATTATAGATTCTGGATATAATACCTTTTTGGATGCATGCTTTGTGAACATTTTCTACCCTTCTGCAGATTGTCTGTTTACTCTGTTGATAGCTTCTTTTGCTGTGCAGATCTTTAATTAGGTCTCATTTGTCAATGTTTGTTTGTGTTACAATTGCTTTTGATGACTTAGTCATAAATTCTTTCCAAAGGCCTATGTCTAGATTGGAGTTTTCTAAATTTTCTTGTAGGAATCTTATAGTTTAAGTCTTACATTTGAATCTTTAATCTATCTTGAGATAATCTTTTATATATGGTGAAAGGTAGGGGTCCATTTTCATTCTTTTGCATATAGCGAGCCAGCTATTCCAGCACAATTTAGTAAATAAGAAGTTCTTTCTCCATTGTTTGTTTTTGTTGACTTTGTCAAAAATCAGAGGGTAATAGGTGTGTGGCTTTATTTCTGAGTTCTATATTCTGTACCATGCTGTCTTGGTTACTGTAATCTTGCAGTGTAATTTGAAGTGTGGTAATGGGTGCTTTCATCTTTGTTCTCTTTGCTTAGGATTTCCTTGGCTATTCAGGCTCTATTTTTGGTTCCATATATATATTAGAATAGTTTTTTCTAGTTCTATGAAAAACAATGTTGGTAGTTTGACACAAATAGCCTTGAATCATCTGTAGATTGCTTTGGGTAGAATTGACATTTTGACAATATTGGTTCTTCCAATTCATGGATATGGAATGTTTCTTTTTATTTGTTTGTGTCATCTATAATTCAAGTAAGCAATATTTTGTAATTCTTCTTGTAGAGATTTTTCACCTCTTTGGATAGATGTATTCCTAGGTACTTGTATGTATGTGTATGTATGTATGGCTATTGTAAATGAAACTGCATTCTTAATTACTTTCTCAGCTTAAGCATTATTGGTGTATAGGCATGCAACTGATTTTTGTACATTGATTTTGTATCTTGAAACTTTACTGAAGTTGTTTAACATTTCCGGGAGTCTTTTAGTGGAGTCTTTAGGGTTTTCTTGGTATAGAATCAGATTGTCCATGAAGAGAGATAGTCTGAGTTTTTCTTTTTCTATTTTGATGCCTTTTATTTCTCTCTTTTACCTGGTTTCTCTGGCTATCACTTCTAGTACTATCTTGAATTAGAGTGATGAGAGTGGGCATCCTTGTCTTATTCTGATGGTCAAGGGAGTGATTCCAGCCTTTGAGCACTTAGTATAATGTTGGCTGTTGTCATAGGTGTCTATTATGATTTCGAGTTGTGTTCTTTCA
This sequence comes from Cebus imitator, assembly GCF_001604975.1. Classification (NCBI taxonomy): domain Eukaryota; kingdom Metazoa; phylum Chordata; class Mammalia; order Primates; family Cebidae; genus Cebus; species Cebus imitator. The sequence continues at coordinate 381,600 of NW_016107551.1, forward strand.
ATTTCTAGTTTCTTGTGGGTTTTTATCATGAAGGAATGTTAGGTTAGCTAGTATTTTGTGCTTCTACAGATTTGGTTGTAATGTCACTTTTGTTGTTTCTGATTGTGCTTATTTGGATCTTCTCTCTTTTTCCTTTGTTAATTTATTAATAGCTAGTGGTCTATTAATATTGTTTGTCCCTTTAAATAATCAAGTTTTGGTTTTGTTGATTTTTTTTTTTTGTATGAACTTTTGGGTCTCAGTTTCATTCAATTCCACTCTGATTTTAATTATTTCTTTTCTTCTGCTAGCTTTGGGGTTAGTTTGTTCTTGTTTTTCTGGTTCTTTTGGATATGATGTAAGGTTATTAATTTAAGATTTTTCTAGCATTTAGAGGTATGTGTTTAGCACTACAAACTTTCCTCTTTACACTGTTTTTGCTTCATTACAGAGATTTTGGTATGTTCTGTCTGTTTTCATTTATTTCAAAAGAATTTTTTTTTATCTCTGCTGTCAGTAGGGTGTTCAAATTTATCATTATTATTGTGTAGCTGTCTAATCTATTCATAAGTCTAAAAGTACTTCTCTTATATATCTGGTTGCTCCAATGTTGGGGGTGTATATATTTATAATAGTTAAGTCTTCTTGCTGGATTGAGCCCTTTATCATTATGTGGTGCTCTTCGTTGTCCTTTTTTTATTGTTGTTGGTTTAACATCTGCTTTATTTGACATAATAATAGTGACCCTGATCTTTTTTCATTTCCATTTGTATGATAGATTGTTTTCCACCCCTTTACTTTAAGCCTATGGATGTCATTACTTGTGAGATGGGTTTCCTGAAGACAGCAAATGAATGGATTTTTTTTTTAATCCAACTTGCCACTCTGTGCATTTTAAGTGGGGCTTTTAAACCTTCAAGGTAAATATTGATATGTGAGCTTTTGATCCTATGATAAAGTTGTTAGCTGATTGCTTGTAGTTTATCTTTTCTCTAGTTAAGAAAGTTCTCTTTTTATTTGTAGTTCACTAAAGGTTTTTGTTATAAATGATTACCAAGTTCGTCGAATGGTTTTACTGATTTCATTTTAATTTTTTTTTTCTATTTGGTAAAATAATACGATTGAATAAATGTATAAATTTTCTAATATTAATGATTCCTAGAACAATCTCACACAGGTCATAATGTATTTTTAAATATTCATTGCTGAATACATTTTTAACATTTCATTTTAAAGTTTTACCTGTTAATGAGTTCTTTTTTTATCATATATTCTTATTGCCTAGTATTGGTTTTAAGATTATATAATTTCTCACAATAATCAAGCAAGTTGAGAAGTGACTTCCCCCTTTGAAAGATATTGTAAAGTTGGAATTATTTGTTTCTTAAATATTTTATATACCTTATCTGTAAAATCATTTGGTCTGTTGTTTTGTTTGTGAGAAGATATTAAAATATTGTTTCAATATTTAAATATCATCAATATTTAAAAGGATCATTCAGATTTTGTACCTCTTACTGAGGCAGGACTAGTAAACTATCTTTCTGAGGATGGCATTCATGTAAGTGCTTTTTCAATTTATCAGAAATTTTTATCCTATACCTTGCCTTTTATATCTACCAATCATTGTTAAATAATAGTTATGTCCCCTTCTTTTCTTAACCCTGTTCTCTATGCCTTTTATTTTCTTTTTTTTTTACACAGACACAAGCACACACATAAACACGCGCAAACATACTTTTGTCTCCATTATTAAATCCTTACTTTGTTCATTTTTTTATTCTATTCTTTTACTGTTTTTTAAGTTAGTTAATTTTATCCATTTTCATTTTGAATATAAAGATGTTGAAACTAAAACTGGCCATCAGGTATCACTTTACTACAAGACAAAGTTTTAATATATAAGATTTCCCTAGTTGCTTAGATTTAAATATATTCTAATGTCCATTATGATTTCTTCTTTATGTATAACTTAGAATGTTATTTCATTTAAATTTCTTAATATATGGGATTTTTTATGGTACATGCATGTTTGTGAGAGTATGTACATATTTATCTTTTTTTATATTGACATCTAACTTAATTTTATTTTGGTTAGTAAATTTAGCAAAGTAATATTCATTCTGTTAAATTTATTGAGAAATGTTTTTGACATAGAAAATGGTCAATTATTTATAGGAGAAAAAAAGTGTTGCAGCAGTATTTCATTCATCAAGTTTGCTCTGTATGTTATTTAAGTCGTCTATATTCTCTATCAATTCCTGAGAAATGTATTAAAATTTCTCACCATGATGTGGATTTGTCATTTTTTTTTGCACTACTATTTATTCTTTTACTTTACATAATTAGGAACTGTATGGTTTGGTGCTTATATGCATAAATTTTAATATTTATTAGTAAATTGAATCTGTTTTCTCAATAAAGAAAATATCTCCTTTTATAAACCTATTATCAATGTTGTCTGAAATTTTGACAACAATTAAACTATAAGGCTGTAAATATTTCTCTGTTATATTTTTCCATTATGGTCTTTCAATCTGTGGATACATTTGTTCTTCAGGTTTTGTTGTAAATAGTGTACAGGTAGAATTTTTAAAAATACATTTTATACATTTTAAATTATTTAATGCAAAGAAAAATCTTTTTACATTGGTTATGATTACTGAAGTAGTTGGATTTATATCTATTTTATTTTTTTCCATTTATACCAATTTTCTACATTTTTTTCTTTCTTTCTCTTAGAATGAGGTCATTTTTCTAGTTTACTAAGTAAAAGTTATTCAGCCTTCTATTAGAGGTTACCTAAGAAATTATAACAGTCATACTTAAGTTAAAAAAACATAAAGTTAATCAATATACTCACCTCTCTGAAGGAAAAAAAGTGATCCCTGAAGCATACTAATGAACTTTAATTCTGATCACAACCCTTCTGATTTATAATATTTTGATGGACATGATATAGACATCAATATGCATGTGGTTTTGAACCTCACAAAAATCTCTGTGGATAATTTTCCTTCTGGTTCATCCAATGACAGTTGTTTCTCTTTGAGTTCTTATCTTAGCACAGATGATGTGTTTATCCTCATGGGACTAAATTCTAGCCTTTTTCCTTTTCTCTAGCTCAAGAGATACCTTAAAAATCAGAGTTTAAGTCCCCAGGAAAGGGCAGAAATTTTTAGTGAAGTATTGTCTATAATGCTCTCATTTACCCTTTTAATTTTCACTTTTTCGTACTCTCAGGCCTCTGAATCTTTTTCTGATCTTTTGTAGGTACATTTAAAAAACTCAGTGTTGGAGGTTTTGTGCACTGACTGAGGCATCTGTGGCCCCCTAGTCTGTGACAGTGCCAAAGATTTATGTCCTTGGCTTTTTATATTTCATGTGAAATATATTATCATTCTATCCAATTTTAAAATAAAGTAAAATAGAATTAAACAAAATAAAATAAATTAACTCTCTGGATTATAATTGATGATAAATTAATATATTACTACCTTTGGTAACGTGACAAATTTATAAGACTATTTCGCCAGTATTTTAGTTTCATGTCTGGAATTGAGAGGCATTGGCAACTGATTGAATATCAAGCTACTAAGATGTATAGATTGAGAAGCACTTTAATTAATTTACCTACATTAAATCCCTGAACTCTGAAGCTTTTTCTTGCTAGAAAATACAAAAGCCTTCACAAATAAACATAAAAAACTAAATTAGACTTTCAATCATTGGGCAGATAATTAAACATTGGAATCCTTGGTCTTTCTCTTCACGTATATTAAACTGCTGGGCTCCATCACTATCAGCTTGTGGGGCTCCCTGGATAGCACTGGTGCCTTTGCTCCTGATGTGAGCAATTTCACCAAAGAAATATCCCTTGGAACTTTCTTGCTTTGGTCTCCTTGAGTTAGAAACCATGCCAAGCTCTCCTCCCCAAGTAGTGTCTCTCTATAGTAGCATAAAATTAAAAGATGTCATTTTAGCCATATTTAAATTTTAGTCCCGTTTCTGTCCTTTTAAGCCATATGATCACAAAGAGTTCTTCCCTCCATGTATATGTTTTCTTTTCTTTAAGATGAGGTACTTAAATTTTGGTCTTTCCTCATCTGGTCTTCTAGGAGTCTGCAAGGTTAGAAAAATTGTGGCTGCTGTCTTGATTGACACCTAATTTTGTTCTAATCTAGGAGCAAGAGAGGTAGGACAGCCGTGTCAGCAAAGGGAAGTCATTCCAATTCATAATATACATGATGATCTTCCTGGATTCTCTCCTTGGTGGATGAGAAACACAGAACAGTCAGGAAAGAAGTTCCAGACCCATACATTTGTTGAGGACTTCCAGGCTCCAGATTGTAAGAATTCATCTTGTCACAAGATATATGTCTCATGAGCCTACATATATATATATAATGTTACCTCTCATATTCTAGCAGTTAAAACATCTAATAACATTCCTGCCCAAACCCTTTGAGGTAGGCATTCTTTCCACTATTTTGCAGATGAGAAAAAACAAGGCTCAGAAAAGCTAATCACCCTCAACTTAATGAAATGGTTAGCACACAGCACTGTCAGGGTGGGAATAATGTGTCACCCATCCCTACGGTCATTTTGTTTCTATCACCTTTCACTGCATATGGACTTGAGTTCAGGTCCAGTATCTATCATTGAATGGTATTGTCAGGGATGACCATACATCCTTCCTGTCCTCAGTTCTCTCCAAAATCAAAGATGTATGCGGGTGTTATTTCTTCCAATGTCATTTTTTATTTTATTTTTTTTTGAGATGGAGTTTCACTCTTGTCACCTAGGCTACTGTACAATGGCACGATCTCAGCTCACTGCAAACCTCCTCCTAGGTTCAAGCGATTCTTCTGCCTCAGCCTCCTGAGTAGCTGGGTTTACAGTGATTAAACTAAAGAATAGATGGACAAACTCTTTAAATCTTAAATGCATAATAATAAAGCTCATACCTTGGAACATGTGTCTCGCAATCATGGTGCTACCATTGTGTGAACATTAAGAACACATATTCTAAATTAGATTCTGGATCACCCACCTATTTCCTCACCAGCAAAACAAGGATAATACTGTAAGTGCAAGTACATGATAAGGTTGTGGTCATGTAAACACTTGGAACTAGACCTAGCATGTAGTAAATGTTCATTAACACTAGCTGTTATGAGTACCACTCTGCGTCTGGCTATAGAGAGTATTTTAATAGAACTCTGTGCCTGTCTCCTCGTAAATAAAACTATTCACACATGTTCATGAGCAGTTGAGTCTTCCAAAAACTTCATACATTCCCTGGCAGAGATAAATGGTCCATAAACCTTCCTTTTATCTTTTCCCTTTTCCTTTGTAAATACACTTATTTATTGCAGCTTTCAACATATAGTAATCAAGTGCCTACCTACTGTGTGCAGAAATTTCAGATAATATCTTGGGAAAGTGAGAAGAATGGAGTCAAATGGGAGGAGTGAAGAAGAAGACAATTTCCCTAAATAGGAGATGGGCATCTTTCCACTAAAGAAGGTACCTTAGGATGAGGGCAGGAAAGTGTGCATCAAATGAGTTTTGTTCTTGGCAGAAGAAAAGCCCCCAGGGGACTCCCCCATGAAGCCTTTTTTTCCTTTTATTGGAGTTCCATGCTGCAGCTATAAACCCTCCAAATGAGTTGAGATCATTAGGGAAGCTTGACTGATCACTGGTGAAAAAAAATAACAATTAAAACCAGAAGCCTCAGAGCGGAAATCTTGGGGAGGTGAGCAAGAGAGAAGGGAACAGGGATGGCTCTTACTGCTTTATAACAAATACTAATAATGGCAGAGAATTGGGTACTAATTAAAAGTTTCTAAAAAGAGAGATTGAATTAGATAGAGAAAGGAATTCATCCATAATATTTTGCCTGCCTGGAATCAGGAAGAACTGTGGCTTATGGAAGGGAGTGAAGGACAAGGAATCTGGCATCTGGGTTCAGGGACTGGTCTTGGGTAACATGAGTGACATGAGTGACCTTGGCAAGCATCTTCATCTCTCTAAGCCTTAGTCTTCTCATCTGTGAAATGGTGCCTAACTTTCCTTCTCATTTGGTTTAGTAAGTAATAAATGTGAAGTTGATCACACTACATAACACGAACAAGTTGCTATCTTTCCTTCAAAGGGAGGCATTGGTTAAGAATTGTTATAAATAACCTCTAAGTCCTTTGCAACTTTATAATTTTATATTCCCACTTAAAAAAAAAAGGTTTCTGAACGGATGTTTCAAATAGGTAATGGAACTGAGAATTTATATGACATTCTTGAAGGACTTTTGCCTCCAAATATCCCTACCACCGATATGCAAGAATCTTTTATTTTTTTCCCATTAGACATTCATTTCTTTGATGTATTCCTTCATGCCTTCATATTTCTCTAATGAAAGTGCCAGTGCATGATAAAGTCATCACCTGCTACTAACCATGAGCACCACATTAACTTGTAAGTGCTTTTCTTAGGAGGTAGTTTTATGTAACCAAACAAAATAATTGACAAACTAGAAGTCCTTAACAGCTGGTATAATACAGGCCTGCGTGGGGGAGAACTGGCAATGTAATCCACCTGAAAAATGTGACTGATTGCAAAGCATCATAGGCAGAAAAAAAACAAAAGGCTATTGAATAACTACTGTATGTTCACTTTAGATGTGTTGCTCACTTAATGTGCATAAAAATAAAAGAGAAAAATATCTTACAGAAAAAAAAATTCAAATGCAGAGAAAATACATAACTCATCCCAAATCAAAATGATAATTAAAAAGCAGAGGTAGGAATTGACTTCAGAGACCTATTCTTTGCATTTTACCATGCTGACTTCTCTCCTTCTCTCCCTGCTCCCTGGCCCCAAGAGATCCAGAATAGATTATTAATCACAGACCTAAAAATGAACCTAGAAACAGATAATTCATGGAATAACATGATTGTTCCAATTTGTGTTTTCAAAGCTGCTTCATTTCTTTGTAAATCCACACTTAACACCTTTCATCTCCTATCTCACTTTAAACTCCCTAATAACAGTATTTAGCGGGTGCCTCTCGGTCACAAGGTTTTCTGAGGCAGCAGAAAGAATTTATTTTGTGAGTCAAAAATCATCTGCCGGGCACCATGGCTCACTCCTGTGATCGCAGCACTTCGGGAGTCTGAGGTGGGTGGATCACAAGGTCAGGAGTTCAAGACCAGCTTGGCCAACATGGTGAAACCCCGTCTCTACTAAAAAACAACAAAAAAATTAGCTGGGCATGGTGGTGGGTGCCTGTAATACCAGCTGCTTGGGAGGTTGAGCCAGGAGAATAGCTTGAAACTCGAAGGTGGAGGTTGCAGTGAGCTGAGATCACGCCACTGCACTCCAGCCTGGGTGACAAGAGCGAAACTATGTCTTAAAATAAATCACCTTACTATGCAGCCATAACAAAGAACAAGATCATGTCTTTTGCGGAAACATGGTTGGAGATGGAGGTCTTTATCCTTAGCCAACTAATGCGGAACAGGAAACCAAATACTGCATGTTCTCACTTGCAAGTGGGACCTAATGGTGAGAAGGGAACAAAGAAGGAACAGCAGACCCTGGGATCTACTTGAGAGTGGTGGATGGGAGGAGAAACAGAAGCAGAAAAATAACCAATGGATGCTAAGTTTAATACCTGGGAGACAAAATACTCTGTTCAACAAACTCCCATGACATGAGTTTACCTATATAACAAACCTTCACATGTGTCCCCGAACTTAAACAAAAATTATCATTATTAATATTTGTTTTCATAAACTTCAAAAAAAAAAAAAAGAATTATTTTACCACTATTTAAAAAGGAAGATCCTGGCCAGGCACCGTGGTTCATGCTTATAATCCCAATATTTTGGGAGGCCGAAGCAGGTGGATCACATGAGGTCAGTTCAAGATCAGCCTGCCCAATATGTTGAAACCTTGTTTATACTAAAAATACAAAAATTAGATGGGCATAGTGGGGCACACTTGTAGTCCCAGCTACTCAGGTGGCTGAGGCAGGAGAGTTGCTTGAACCCAGGAGGCGGAAGTTGTATTGAGATTGTGCCACTGCACTTTAGCCCGGGTGACAGTGCAAGACTCCATCAAAATTAAATTATATTTAAATTAAAAAGAAGATGCTGAGGCCCCTTACCTCAGAGATTCTGATTCAGTGGTTAGTAGATGGTCTTAAATCTGGAATTAAAAAAAAAAAAGACCAACACACATCTCTTTACCTCATCACAGGCAATTCTGACATCGTTTATTCAGGGACCATTCCTGGAACACAGAAGAGCTGAGGCAGGTGTTTGATGAAACTTGAGTTTAAGTTCTGGGTTCTGCCATTCACTATTTCTGTGAACTTAATATATTTCTTCAAACTGCCTCTGAGATGCAGTGGCGTCATCTGTAAAACAATTGAGAAAAATATCTGCCTCGTAGTACAGACTTGAAAACAAAACCCTCCTCATCAAAAGTAAGTGATTTGTAGTCATGGGAGCAGAAACACAGAGAGGTGCAGAAGTGGAAGAATGCTGGGAATAGGCTGCTGAGGTTCAGATTCTGGTTGAAATGTTTCCTAGCTTTCAATATGAAGTGAATTCTTTAACCTCTCTCTGCTGTAGTTTTCTCATCTGCAAAATGAGAATATCATGGTACTAATGTAAATACTATGGTACAAAATGAGAATATCACAGTACTTTTTCCACTACATCATTGTGAATATTAAATACAATGATTCCTACAGTCAGCTTGAAACCTCAACTGGCACTGACATTTATTATCGCAATTTAATAAACAACAGTTTTCTAGGGACAGGGAACTCTTCTGGTTCTCCATGCTTGGAGCCTAGTGTTTTGAGAAAAGCAGTTGCTAGCAAGCACTGTTAATACACACTGGGGTCAGCTGGGGGGAAATAGGGGAGGGACGGTGGGGGGTGGGGAGCTGGGGAGAGATAGCAAGGGGAGAGATGCCAGATGTAGGTGATGGGGAGGAAGGCAGCAAATCACACTGCCACGCGTGTACCTATGCAACAATCTTGCATGTTCTACACATGTACCCCAAAACCTAAAATGCAATAAAATAAATGGGAAAAAAATTTTTTTTCAAAGGATCAGTGCTGGGAGTCTGTGGGAGGTGGCCCACTGGGAGATAAGGGAGATGGTCCACCATCTAGATGGTGTCAGTGTTCCTGAAATCAAACATACCCCTGATACAACATTCTCTACAAACGTGTCCTCTCTTCTGAAACTGAAGTATATTCCAAGTGGAATTTAATCCATATGCTTCTACTTTAGTCAATTACTCTTTAATCATCCAAATATTATTGGATAAAACTATTTGATGTCCAAAAAGAAATAAGAGAGAATCACAACATGATTACTTAAAAAGCTCTTTCCTGCCAGAGAAGAAACTACAAGTTGGTAAACAAACATGTCAACCAAAATGAAGTAACGGATATTGCCATTTTAATTTATTTCCACTACCCTAGAGTCTTAATGTGTATTTCTATCATTTTCAGTCCATTCTTCTTTTTCTGTTCATTAGTCTATGTTTTTCTTTTTTTCTTTTTATTTCAATAACACCTTGAAGGTAGGGAGACTGTGCTCTGCAATTGCGCAGCAAAGGAAAAACGATTCTCAAGTTTGTTTCTGCACGTTGACATAGGAATAATACCAGGAGGAGTTCTGGTGTTCACAGGCAGATAATTGCATATTTCAAAGATTTAAATTACAAGCCTTATCTCTCTATTTTCATTAGGAACTTTTCGCAGAAATGTGGCACAAAAGGGTCCCTTGATTGATGGATATATACAACCACCTGCACACATAAAATTTCCCTCTATTTTGAGTTGGTAGTGAGTCGGATTGACAACTACCTCTATAATACAATGCAGAAAGAGGTGAGGATATAAGAAAGTGACAAATATTACACAGAAATGCAGAGAAGAAAGGGATTAGTTTTAGTGGGTTTTTTAATTAAACGTTTTAAGCAAAAAGCAAATGTGAGAGGTTTTATATAGAATGGGTAGAATTTTTATGCACAAAATCTGGGTGGGCCATGGATTGCTAGAATAACCAGACTAAAGATCCACAGGCAACATAGAGTAGAAAATATTTAGGACATAATTTATTGTTCTGTTGATTCGGGACAAACTTTTTGAAAGAAATTTCTGGTTTAAAATCAAGTTTTAAGTGATATAAAAGTGATCCAGGAAATAGGATGCGTGTCTTAAGTCCTGTCTCCATTGGCTCCAGCCAAGAGGGTCCTCCAAATTCCAAATTTAGCTTGATCACCTCCCCTGATGGGAAACTACCTGATTTAATAGATCAGAACATGTTTGAAAATCTGTGATTAATATTCGGAAAAAACTTTCACTTCCAGTTGATACTTTTTCTAATCCACTGAGTTACACAAAACAAACACAAGTGATCTTTTCTTTTCTTTTTTTTTTTTTTTGAGATGGAGTCTCGCTCTGTCACTAGCTGCAGTACAGTGGCACGATCTCGACTCACTGCAACCTCCACCTCCTGGGTTCAAACGATTTCTCTGCCTCAGCCTCCTGAGTAACTGGGACTACAGGTGTGTGCCATTACACCTGGCTAATTTTTTGCATTTTCGTAGAGAAGAGGTTTCACCATATTGGCTAGGATGGTCTCTATCTCCTGACCTTGTGATTCATCCACCTTGGCTTCCCAAAGTATTGGGATTACAAGTGTGAGACACTGCGCCCAGCTACAAAGAGTTTTTTCTTAAAATGCTAAAAACATTAAAAGAAAATAAAATATACTTATTCATCATCAACTCATTGATTTTATGTTCCAGGCTTTGACCTAATCACTGGAAGCATGATGGTGATCAAACAGCTTCAAACCCTCTCTTATGCAACATATGAGGCCTACAGAAACAATGACCATACATAGTGATGGATGAATGGTGAGGGAAGTCTCATGCACTGAGGAGTAACATCACAGAGGCATGTATTCCTAATTTGGGGAAGGTGACATCATCATGGTCTCCAGAATTATGCTGTCTCTTCTTTGGGCTATTTTCTTCAATACTTTTCTTCACCATCTTGCTCCCTCTTCTGTGATCACACTCTCTAATCTGTCTTCTCTTCCTAAAATTTGGAAACGGTGCTGTGAGTCGCCACTGAATAGGCAGAATTTTTCATCTGCCTCTTTGTACATGCTAAGTTTCTTTATGTGAACTTGCATTTTCTAGCAAACATTCATGTTGAGCAGCCATCTTACATTATTCTAATATTTCATTCTTACTATCAACTAAAACTCCCCAGTATTACCTAGGCACACACACACAACACACACACACAAAGACACACATGTGCATACACATATTTGTAATTATGAATATTCTCAGTTGTTCATTGTAGCTTCTGTTTCCAGGCATTTTCTTTTATATTATTACATTTTCTCACTTTAGACACAGGTAATTTCTCCAGGCTGTTCAAATCACTTTGAATTCTGCTTCTGTCATCCAACATATTCCTACCATCATGTCACTTACATATTTGATGATCATGAGTTCTCACTTTTCATTCAAGACATTGAGAGACATGTTGAATGGGGAAGGACAAAGGACAGAGTCTGCAGGTGATAGCCAGCCCCTGTCCTCAATGTTGGCATTGATCCATTAATTAGCACTCCTGGGACCATCTTTCAACTGGTTACAAAACCAGTCTGTCATACCTCCATCAAGCCCCCATTCTTTAAGTCTTTTCTGCAAAGACATCAGGGAAGACTTTGTGAAATGGCTCATGGAAAGCTAGATACGCTGTATTGACTTCCTTTCCCTAATCTACCATCCTAGACTATAACTCTCCTACAGTGAAATGAGGTCAGACTGATTTGACTTACTTTTCAAGAGCTCAAAGTGAAAATGGTGCTCTTTTTGTATGATTTGTATGCTTTGGAGGGTTTCATTAGTTTGTTTTCTTTTCCTGGTAGGTGAGTCATTTGTTTATGACGGTTACCCTAGTGCTGCCTGGTTTACGTTCATTCAAATTAGAACTTCAGAACTGGGGAGCCATAAAGGATTGTACAGATTATCTTGTCCAGCCTCACCATTCCACAAGTGAGCTTCAATTTTGAAATAACTTTGCTTATGGTCACACAGATAGTCAGAGCTTGAAACAATAGTTACCACTTATATTCCTCTTTTCACACTTAGGAAGAGTGGAATTGACATTAAAAAGGCATTTCTCAAAACTTATTCCATGGAATGTTACTCCCACGCTTTAAAAGAAAAAGGTTGCAGTGTTCGAATGCGTTTGAAAAATCCAGCACATTGTCATGTTAGTGACTATACAATCATGTAATAAATATTTACTAATTGTCTCCTATGTATCAGACACATGCTAGGCATGGGGGAATGATGATAAATATAACAGAGTTTTTATCTCTTTTAGATTTTCTTTCAGAGGGAGAGAAACATACATCAAATCTCTAACTACCCAAATGGAAATATCACTATAAATTGTGACTTGCTCTGAAGGAAATCTGTAGAGTTTTCTAAGAGATGAGAGGAGTAAGCAAAAAGTCCTACCGGAAAATATAAAATTTAAGTATGCAAGACAACACAGAGAGGAAATATCTTGGCATATTCGCAACATGAAAGAATGTGAAACAGTTGTCAGCCATAGATTTGAGAAGAACACATAACAGGAAAAGAGGTTTTTGTTGGCAATGTTAGAAAAAAATACATACATATAAATATAAGATTGATTGATTTATGTACTTTGGGAAGAAGAGTGTGCTAAACTCATTGCCATTTTTAAAGTATTATACTTGCTGCTCTGTAGAGACAGTATAGTTGAAGGTAAGAGTGAAAACAAGGGGACTGGTTAGGAAATATTGGCAAAGATTTGGAGAGAGAAGGTGGCCTCGAAAAATTGACCTATTGTAAAAAAATAAAAATTGCGCAAATCACTAACCTCTTTATGATTTTTTCTCAAAATTTTCCCAGTTCACTTGGCCACAAAATTGTTAAGTAGTATCTATTTTACTGCAGCATATTAATAAATGCTGCTTTGGGATCTCTCTTGCTAAAATCACATTCTAGGCTCTTCTCCAGTGATAACAGAGACTGCCATTTGTTTGATTTCTGCTTTGGAGGGTTTCATTAGTTTGTTTTCTTTCCCTGGTAGGTGAGTCATTTGTTTATGACGGTTACCCTACTGCTGCCTGGTTTACGTTCATTCAAATTGCGATGTGTCAGGGTTAAAGAAATATAAGCCGACGTAGTAACCCCAATATATAACCATGTTTATTTTTTATGCATATATATATAAAACCCCAATATATAACCATGTTATATATTTATTTTATTCCTTTTATTCCTCACCTCCCTCTGCTCACCCTCAACACACAATGTCATCTGTTTTCAGAATAGAATTCTAATTGCTCATAAATATTTAGGAAAAATAACTCCTACATGAAAATTACCTTTCAGACTAATTAGCAAGCAATGAATTACAGATTTGGGTACATTTCCATAGGCTGATGTAATCCTATTTTTAAATATGGAATGAAGAATAAGAGGACTACAAGGTGCTACCAAAAGTCAATAATAATAATAAAACTCAGCATAGACAGCGTGATGTCAATTCGTCAGCTCTTCCAATCATCACAGCATGACAGGGTTCCTCACACTTTAATGTGCACATGGGTCATCTTAGGACTTGGTTGAATGAAGATGTTGGTGCAGTAGGTCTGGATGGAGCCTGACCTTTTGCACTTCTAGCAAGCTCTTGAGTGATGCATCCAGACCTTGGACCACATCGATGAGCCTCAGGGTCACTTATGGAGTGTGCTTAGCCTGGGCATGAATCAGATTGGAAATGCCCAGATTCGAAGTCTTAAAGAGCAACTGTCAATCAGTGAGGATTGGAAGCTAAAATTCTAGGCTCCCCATTCATTAGAGGATAAATTCTTAGTTCTACAGATTGTCTTCAGTAGTAAAATCCCCCAGTGGCACACAGAGAAGACTGGCCTATTAATTTAACTTTGGTGATTTTCTTTGCTTCTTCATCTCATGTGACTCCTTCACAGACATTCCTAGGATCATGCCTCAATAAACTACTGGCACTTATAGCTTCATTTTAGTTTCTGCTTGTGTGAGAATGAGTTAAAGTACAACAATCAAACCAATAGGGGAATGGAAATGTGAGTACCCCAATTGGCTTTGATGGATGGTACAAAAAGCGTGGACCAGGGAATAGCAATACAACATCGCCTAGGAATTAGTTAGCAATGCATATTCTAGGGTTCTTCCACTAGCCAATAGGTTCAGAATCTCTGGGGCTAAAGCCCAGAAATCTGTGTTTTAACAAGACAGTAGAAGATGCAGAAAGCCTCAGAATTAGAAAATGGGAGAACCAAATTTTTTAACTCTGGCTTAGGACAACAGAGACAGTGCTCCTTTCCTGTTTTCTTTTACCCTGTGATCTCTGAAGAACCTTGGGGCAAACAGAGAAAAAATGCCAGTGAGGACTAGGTTTCCCTTGCCACAGGTCTTAGCATGTGTTCATTCAGTATCAATAAATCCCACAAAAATGCAGACAGATAAAGCATTCTGACATTTATATCCAGCATGAAATACATGAGAATAATAAGAGGAGAGGATAATAGTGCATCATGAAGCTTTTATTAATGTTAGACTAACTCTGTAGGGGAAATGGTTCATTTTATTGCTTTAATGTCAGGCTTTTGCTTTTCCTCCAATGAGCATAGCACTTGGATTGCCCCTGATTTTCAATCAGTAGATGAGAAAGGATGTATTGTGTACCTCAGGGGTGTCAAGAAGGGCTGTATGAGACATGGGGGTATCTAGGAAGATTTATGACATGGACCTCCCTAGGAGCACATGATTTGCTTGAAGAAACAACACAAATAGATAATTCAGATTTAACATTTGTTAAGTGATCAAGATGTTCCAGAAGCTATATGGTGTGGCTTTCCACATATCATTTCATTTAAAAATACACACAAGCTAATTAGCTAACATGATAAAGCAGAGAATAATCAGTTACTAAATTTGTGTTGAGTATGGATTTTGAGAAGTAAAAGAACATGAGGAATTATAGGTGTATCATTAATTTGCTGTGTGATCTTCATTAACTCACTCCCCTTTGTGTAACTTCGTTTCTTCATCTGTAAAATGAAGTATTGAGCACATCCAGAATTGTATCCTATGGAAAGTTCCTCTTTAGCATATTAATATGTGTGCCACATTGAACACAAAAACAAAACAGTGTGGAGAAAGAAGACAAAAGGTTTTAGAAAAGCCACGTTTGACAAAATTAGGTAGGTTTCTTTCCTGAAGGACCTCTCAGAACTTCGAAGATGCTTCTTTATTTTGTGAATCTATACGAGCAAAGTTTTTTTGTAGCATTTCTTAAAATGGTTTTATTACAAAAGCTACTATTGTGAGGCACTAAGTAACATCCCTTAGAATGCTATCCAGACCCAGTGTGGAAAATGCTGGAAATCACATCTGAAAACTCTTTCAGCACTATGGCTCTTAGCCATCGCGCTCAGGTCAGCTCATTTAGTTAATTTTTAAAGGATGGTTCAAGTCTAATTCAATGAACACCAAGAGCATTTGCAGTGGAGGTAACAGCATATAGAAAACCTCTGGGGTAATGTTTTCCTTCACCAACACTATAGAAAAGTAATATACTTTACATTTGTCTAGTAAATTTACAATGTGTTTTCAAATGCAGTCACTAATTTAAATGCCCTGCAACCCACATTTCGCTTTTTATTTTCCTTTTTATTTTCAGTGAGAAAACTGAAGCTTGTAATGGTGGCATCTGACCTTCTCAGTGTCACCTTCCCTGTGCCCTCCTCCCCGATCCTTTCATTTCATAGGAAGCACTCATTTGCTTGTTAAGATTTCAGTGAGTGTGCTGGGTTTGTTGCTGTTGTTTGTTTATTTTTTTATTTTTTCATTTCCCCAAAGCATCCTGCTATATTATCTAGAGTCCAGCCCTGGCTGTCAAGGGCCTGGCCACAAGCAGGGAGGCCACTCGAATGGAAAACTTGGCTACTCTTCAGCACCTAACACCTTGGGTTTGCCCTTGGTGATACTTCTGGCCAGCCACCAGCCCTCAGCCTAGTATCTACAGTTAAACTCCCCCCACCCAAAACTGTGTGAGTTAGTTAGGAGCATGTTTATAGAGAAATCAAAGCTCTGCCTGGTACAGAGGGTGCTCTGAAAGTAGAAGTCTAATGGGGAAAGCAGTAAGGTTAGAGCTAAGAAACCAGCTGTCTGGGCTCAGTCCCAGGTTCTGCATCCTCTTCCTGGGTGATGTTAAGCCAGCCACACCTCTCATTTCAGTCTTTTTGTCTCTTTGGTTTTAAAAACATAAAAAATAAAAGAGCTTTCTAAGGATTCTTTCAGCTCTCACATACATTTATTTTTTAATGTGAATTGACCAAGTCAAACTTAGCAATCAATGAGGTGACTAATGTCACATCAGATAGACCTCATGGCCATTATTTGAATAGGGGCACTTGAAACCTTCCCAACCCCCTTCTCCTGCTACCAAAGATGAAAGTGTCATTTCTGACCTCAGCATTGACCTTCGCCTTGAACTTTGCAGTTTCTTTCTTATTTCCATTTCCAGCTGGATCTTTGCCCCCTGGCGAGACCAGACTTTTCTGAAAGAGTATAAGCTTCTCTGAATGATATTTGAAAATAAAGTATAATTGATTTCACAGCTCCTTGAACTTCTATCAGGAATTGATTTTTCCCCTTTTGTTTTACACACTAGAAAGTGATTTGAATGATGACAGATAGAAACTGCAACACATAAATGCTCTTTGTCCTTTCTTCCTTTCTCTTCGAGATTGTTACTGAGAAAAGAGTGTGTGGAGGGACGCGTATTTGTCAAATGTCCTTTCACATGTATTTGTATTTGCCTGTGTTTATATGAGTTCTTGAATCTGCATGCAATGGTACATGAGCTTTTGTTTCTCAATGTCTGTGTGTTTATATTTACCCACATATGTAGAAAATGCATGTATTTATGCATATGAGCTTTCTGTATGTGTCCATCCAAATGCAAGTTTGTATCTGTGTGTTTATAAGCATGTACATTCACCTATGAGTGTTTTGCATACATATATACCAGTTTATGTGCCTGTGGTTTGTGCCTAAATCAGCCTATATATGAACTGGCAGTTTTCTTCCTAGGTGTTTGTGCAAGCACATGTTTATCCATACACATAAACATATGTGTGTGCCTGTTACTAAGTATCTAAGTAGTTAGGCTGATATTCTAAAGCACACCTATCCTTGCCATTCCCTCTGCTCCCCAAGGACAGAATAAACAAAACTCAACTTTTCTTGGCTGCACTGGACAGATCCTGCCGATTTGGACAGTTATGATGAACCATGGCATGCACTCCTCTGCCAGCCCAGTACTAGCTGTCACTTCCTCAGGCAGAGCAAAGTCACCCAACTGGACTGTGTCCTAATTATCTGGCAAGAGAAAGAGGTGTGGCAGCTGCCTCTGGTAGACCTGGTAACCCCTCTCTCTGCAGCAGCCTGGGGATATGTTTGGCTCCCTAGAAGCCACCCTTAGAGCTATTTTGAGTGGCACACGGGCCGTGTTAACATGGTGCTGATTGAAATGTTGGTGTGGCAGAAGCTGTTGGTGCCAGACAGGCGCAGCACACCTTTTTTTCCATCCCTTGCCTGCCTAGATTTGTGTGAGCGGCAGATCTGTGCTTCCTGTCAGTCAACCTGTCTGCTCTGAGCTGGCAACACTGCCAAAGTGGTCAGTTGTGACAGTGATGGTTGGTAGGGGAGAAATTGGGCTCATGTTCAAATAGACCTTTGGCTTCCTTTAGCAGGAAGAAGGAGCTCCCACGTGGGGACTTATGCCATTACCCAGGAAAATAAATGCGGATACTCCTATCACTTGGAGGTAGCATAAGATGTCCCCACTGATGCTGAGGATAAAGTGGGTTTTCATAGTCTGGGGAGTAGGGGTGAGCAAATATAAAAAATAAAAACATACTAGTTTGGTAGTATGGAGACCTAGACTCAAGTACCCATTCTTCTACTAGAGGGCTGCAAGCTTATACAAGTGATTTTAGAGGAATCTCAGGAAAGATTTGGATTTATTCTCAAAATAAGGACAGGTTTGCCCCATTTGGCATAATGGGAAGAATTCTAGTTTCAGTTCCTGCAAGAAAATTTAGTCCAATAGGCAGATTATGTTAGGTTATTACTTTGCCAACCACAAAAGTTACAGCCCAAGATCAACAAAACCCTTTTTGAAAAAATTAAAGTTCAGCCTTTTCCTGCTTTCTAGGTTTCTGTTTTACTATTCACTGATTACCCCCACTTGGGTATTTTTAAGTTATTACCCATTCAAGATATCCAAAAGCAACCTCATCCATCTCTTCTATAAACTGCCGTGGCAATCGCTTGCAAATTTTTAACTACTTACTCCAAACCGAAGAGTTGCCTTTCACTTTTTCATCGTTCACCCATTCCCAATCCATCAATGAATCCTACCACCTCAGTTTGTAAATATCACTTTAGTGTAACTTCACTGCCAAAAACCCCAATCCAGCCTGACAAACATCTTCTCTTGCTTGTATTTTTCAATGACCTCCTAAATGATCTCTCTGACTCTGCTTCTGCTCCTTTCAAATCGGTTCTCCAGACTGAAGCCAGCGTGGCCATTTAAAACTACAACTGGGCTGGGCACAGTGGCTCACACCTGTAATCAGTACTTTGGGGGGCTGAGGAGGGTGAATCATAAGGTGAGGAGATCAAGACCACCCTAGCCAACATGGTGAAACCTCATCTCTACTAAATAATAATAATAATAAAAATTAGCTAGCTGGCTGTTTGTAGTCCCAGCTACTCAGGAGGCTGAGGCAGGAGAATCCCTTGAATCTGGGAGGCAGAGGTTGCAGTGAGCTGAGATCACAGCACTGCACTCCCGCCTGGCGACAGAGCGAGATTCCTTCCCAAACAAAAAACAAAGACAAAAACTGCAACTTTGTTCATGTTTTGCCTTCATGTCTTTTCATTATCCTGAAGATAATGTACAGGTCTATTAGGATGGCCTCTGAAGATCTCTGTAATCAGATCTATGTCCACAGGCATGTTTTCACATTCTGCTCCGTCTGGTGTATTCTAACCATTATCAGTTTATTTTTATGCTCTAGAGTAAGTCCTGCTTCCTCTCACCTCTCAGCCTCTCTCATGCTATCCCTCCAGCTGAAACACAGTTTTCTATTCTGTGCATCTGACCAACTCCTACACATCTGTTCAGCTTAAATATAATTCCTCTGAGAGGACTTTTATGTAGCCCAATGCAGATGAAAGTCTCTTGACAAATCATCCCATAGCAAATTCTACTTCCCTTCCATAAAACTCATCGCATCCTACTAGAATTAATTTCTTAATTGGCAGTCATCCTTTTTAGAATTCCAGCTGTTTCAGGGCAGAAAGCAGGTGTGAAATATTCACCTCTGTATCACTATTGCTTTGTAAAGTACTTAGCACATGAAAAATGCCCCATAAATGTTTGCAAAATAAACAAATAAATATCAACTAATAATGCTTTAAATGAAATTATGTTAAATTGCTGTATATGAAGGACTTTATAAATACAATACAGAACTTGAATGTTAGTTTCTGAGAGCAGGGACAGTTTTTTACACCAGTGTGCCCCCCTTTATCCTAAGAAAAATGATTGGTACAGAGGGGTAAGCCATTAATAATTCATAAATTGCCATAATTTAAAATAAATAGTTATTTCATATTATGCTATGTCCATAGGTGTAATACAGTGTTTCTCAGCTTTGCCTACCTAAATATCCCTAACTTCAAGGAATTGTGTGTATTTACCCTTAGAGCATCTGGAAACGTAAGCCAAAATGGCATGCTGTAAGAAAGAAATATTTTTCAATTCTTGAGTTAGAGCTCAAAATCCATGCAAATTCCCTATTTTATACCACAGCACGTCCATGTTTGTTTTAATATCAAAATAAGGTTTTAAATTATTTACTATGAGCAGAACTAATAATTGAGAAATATGTGCCACATATATCATCTGGTTTTGCACTTTCTGGCACATAGCCAATAAGCTTCTTCTACTTTGAGAGTGAGTGAAACCCCCATGGCTAACTCAAAAGCCCTGGTGTTGCCAGAGATATGCTGTGAGGCTGGTGATCTGCCAAATATCAAAAACTTATTTGAGGATGCTGTTCTGGGGATTTCATTCCAGAATTCTATACATAGGAGATCTCCTGTACACTAATCCAGGCTTTAACCCAGACAGGAATAATTGTTCACTGCTATCTCACAGCTATTTGAGTCCATCTCTTGCTCCTCCTACAATTACTCACTCACTGCTATCCACTCTTTTACCCAGGAGCCTCCCTTCTGCCCTTTTTCTATCTGCCAGATGTTAATTGCACACACGACTCATGCCCCTCCATTTTCTCATGCATAGAATGCAAAGCTTTTGAGGCCTTTTGCATTTAACCCTTATCCTCACATACTCTCACTATTGAATACCATCTGCAAATTTAATTAGTTGGCAATTAATTCTCTTTGCCTAATCATTGGTGAAGTTGAACAACTTGATGAAAAGGGAAAAGAAGAAACATTCTCACATACTGTATACAGAATACAAAATTTCCACCTTTAAATTATTTTTTTCTTACCTCTTCAGCTTACTGTAAGAGAAGACTCAGGTAATGGAAGTCCAAGCCAATCAGAAATCAGAGATATAAAAACATGATGGGATACAATGGGAATTTTTTAATTAGTTCTAGGAAAAGAAAAACTAAGGAGCTTATCTAGGACAATACAGTTGTTTGTGGCACAAAGCTGTTCAATTCATTTCAGAATATTGTTTCCCTTCTAAATACTAGGGTAAGCAATTTTCAAAATGATTTAGCCATTTCTGTGGCATCTGTTTACATTGTATTGTCATTCTTTGGGAGCTGTCCCTGAAGAATCTAGATTTCTACTTTGATTGCGTGGCCTCAAAATCACTTTTCTTTCACTGATTTCAGATTTTTTTTCCTCTCATAATCAGCAAGGCAATTAGTTAACCTGGTCCTCTTTCCAGCTGTGACTCCTGGGAAATTTCTTCTGACCTTAGGGAAATAATCCAGTCCATGGCATCAGAGAGAAGGCTATCCTTATCTCATTTTCATATATTTCCCCAGATGCTTTGAAACAACAAGGATGGTCACACAACACACTGGCCAGTGTCAAATCCTTCCTTGATGAATTCTGCTGAGTTTCAGGCTCTTAGAGAAAACAGCATTCATCAATAAATCCAGTGAATGTCTGCATTTAGTGCCATCTCTCCTATCACCACTCATTTTCACTTTAAAGTGTCATTGTAAAGTAGAAGTGGCTGTATATGGATTATGCCACTAAAACATAGAGTGCGACAAGGCAGTGGAAAGACTGCTGCAGCGACATGGGAACAAGTGGGCTCTTCTATTAATTAACTGTGTGGTTTTTGCTCATAATTCCCCTCTCTATGCTTTCTTTTCTTAAATGAAATAATACCATTTATATATATTTCACCCAACAAAACCTTGAACTAGGTAAGGACAAAAGCTCCAGTTTACTGATTTTTGTATTAACAGAACCTGCTGTAATACCTGTAATCAGGTAGTGTTTATCAGTTAGAATTGGTAGCATCATTATAAGGCTGACTTGAGAAAATGCGTAAAATTATTATATGAATTCAGATTATGAGTAATCATCATCACCATTAATTACTGTAGCTGTGGGAATGACCTTAACTGAGATGACTGTAGAATATCTAGAAAGTTTCAATTCAGTAAATATTTCTAAAACATGGGCCAACTTTCTTTTATATTAGTTTATTCTGGTTAGTCTGAAATGAATCTTTAGTTCTAGTTAAGTATGTAACAAAAACTCAGCGTTGCGGTTAAAAACGTTTGTAAGTTTTGTAAAGGAGTGCAGATGATTGTTGCTGTGTCCAGAATTGTGGTCCTACATAAACATTTCATCACCCAAAGATAATCAGATGAGTGCCAGTAATGGAAACAAAAAATATTTTATACACTCCTTATTCTACCAAGACTCGCTGTGTGGTCGTCAGAACTCTGAAACAGTCCTCGAGATTTCCCTCCTGTGGCTTGCACACCTTGTATAATTCCCTCCCTCCCCATATGTACGTAGGACTTTTGATTATGATGAAATGTTTTCATAATTATGTTACCTTATATGGCAAAGGCAAAGGGATTTTTCAGATGCAAGTAATGTCCTTAAAGTTGAGAATAAGTTAATCAATAGAGAAATTAGTCTGAGTGGGCCTTCCTTAATCAGTTGAGCCCTTTCTTTGTGTTACACACAATCCAATTATACTCTTTTAGTTAGTTTAAAATGTACAATACATTATTGCTGACTTAGTAATAATTTACTGCAGCAATACTAATTTATCATACATTTTAACTAACTAAAAGAGTGTAATTGGATTGTGTGTAACACGAAGAAAGGACAAATGCTTGAGGTGATGGATTCCCCATTACCCTGATGGGATTATTACACACTGTATGTCTGTATCAACATATCTCATCTACCTCACAAATGTAATACCTATAATTTACCCCCAAATTTTTTAGAAGTTGAAAAAAACATTTGTCCAGAAATCAGAGAGTCAAAGTGGCATAGATGCTTTTTCTGGCCTTGAAGTAGTGAAGCGTCACATATGGAGATAGTCACATGACAGAGAATCACGGGCAGCCTCTAGGAGCTGAGGGCCTCAGTCCTACAGTCACAAGCAACTGAATTCTACCAACAACCAGCAAACATTGAAGAGGACCCAGAGTTTTTCAATGCCTGAGAATGAGCCCAATGCAGAATTTACTCATTATTTGGATTCTTCTAGATTTTGCTTAAATCCCTTTTGTCCCAGATCCACTTAACATATACTAAATTAAGTTTTTCATTTGCCTCCTCCTTATTCTAATTCCCAGTCAACTTTGCTACCTATGATTCATCTCTTGGTTAATAGCCTTACCAGCTACACAGTACTCAAGACTAGAAGCCTCAGAGTCATTCTCTGTTCTTTCCTCTTGATTGATTCTCTAATCAGATCAATTGTAATCTAGTCTGAGAGATTTCCCTTAGCTCTGGCCTCTCATATTCTTCCCTAGTATTCATCTAGACAATTACTATGGGCTTCACATACAACTGTCACTTCCATTTGGTCCATTTTTCATTGCCATCGAATGGTCTTTATAAAGAGAAAGCCTCTTTCTTTACTCATCTGCTGAAACATGCCTGAGGGCTTCCCACATGGCATGCTGTGTTGTTTACAATCTGGCTCCAGACTTCTCTCCTTTCTCAACATGTTCCCTGTATTTCCTTACACTTAACTTTCCATGAGTGTTGTGGATAGCATTATTCCCCTTCTCCAAAGAAAAAAGGAGAATATGTTAAAGTTCTAACCCCTGATACCTGTGAACATGACCTCATTCGGCAATAGGGTCTTTGTAGATATAACTAAGTTGAGAATATTAGCTTGAGCCCTAATCCAATAGGATTGATGTCATTATAAAATTATAAAATTACAGGCTTATGCCTGTAATTTCAGCACTTTGGGAGGTTGAGGCAGGCAGATCGCAAGGTCAGGAGTTTGAGACCAACCTGACCAACATGGTGAATCCCTGTCTCTACTATAAATACAAAAATTAGCTGAGTGTGGTGGCACGTGCCCTTATTCCCAGCTACTTAGGAGGCTGAGGCAGGAGAATCCCTTGAACTCAGGAGGTGGGGGTTGCAGTGAGCCAAGATCGTACCACTGCAGTCCAGCCTGGGTGACAGAGCAAGAATCCATCTCAAAAAAAAAAAGGGGGGAGGATATTTGGACATAGACACACATACAGAGGAGAAATATTGTTGATCACATCTAGCGTTCAGGTTTAAACCACATCTATATACTGACCATTCTCAATTGTGCATTAATAGACTTGGCATTCTTCCTGAAATTAAGCTTTCTATATTTCTTCTTATTCTCCTTATTATTGTTATAATAATAACAATTTTGCTTGCAGAGGAGAATGAGATGTGAAAACAGAGAAAAACAGGGAGAAGACAACCAAGTGAAGAAGGAGACAAAGATGGGGGTGATGCTGACACGAGCCAAGGAACATGGGGCGAACAGAAGCTGTAAGGAGCAAGGAAAGATCCTTTCCTAGGAGTTTTATAAGGGATGCAGCCCTGTCAACATCTCGACTTTAGACTGTTAGCCCCCAGAACTGTGACAATAAATTTCATTTCCTGTAAGACACCAGTTTGTGCTGCTTTGTTATGGCAGTTCTATGAAAATAATGCGATGGAAATGCCCACTCTTTTCACTGACTCATGACTTTGAACAAGCCACTTTTTTTACATGAAGTGGAAATTTCTCTAAATGGGTTTCAGGACCCAGCAAGTAAGCCACACTTTTAGTAAAACCTTCTAGGTGAGCCTCAGACCAAGTTTTGTTCTTGCCTCTTGATTTCTCTTACAACAAATTACCTGATCTCTATTCTCTGGCTTCTCATATTGAGTTGTTCGGTTACCATTTTATAGGCAGTGTCCTCTACTGACGGAAAACTTCTCAAGGGCAGGGATTATGGCATATAGTTCTTCAGTGTATACTTGCTGAATTAAAAAAAAACAAACAAAAATCAAAATAAATAAAGCCTTTGCCAGCCTCATGTATCTGGTGAGACCTAAGTTTGAAAATACAATATTCTTTAAAAACCATATAAAGTAAGATTTCTATTCTCAATTTATAAATGAGATTCAATAAATGTTGGTCCATATACTACTTTTGCTCCCATGAGATTAACAAGCCTTAGAAGCCAGAGACTGGGTACCAAGTCTCACCCAGATTTCATTATTCCACATGAATTTTGGGAGCTGTGTAATATTTTGATGCTGGTGTGGCTGATCAGCTGATGGAAGTTATAAAGGAAATTTAAAAAATTTAAAAAATTTTTTAAATGTTTGAGATAAAATATGTGAAAATATTCTTGTGAGTAAGTCCTGCATTTATCACCATTTCTTTGACGTGGTGAATGAATTATATATAAGCATTATAATGATCTCACAGTGTTTGATGGCTTGTGGAATTGAATGGTCTGGCTGGGTGCAGTTTATGGAAGAAAAAGAGGAACAAGAATGAACTCAAAGTCATTTGGCATGCTGTTCAGGATTTCCATCAGCTGCAGTTTTCTTGTATTACTGAAATTGTTTAAGTTCGATATATTATAAAAACCATATATTCACTTGGACATTGAAGAAATACCTAATGAGAAATAAATCCATTTTTTAAAACATAGGTATTTATTTTCTTCTTTTTTTTCCTTGACAAAGTTCTAATCTTTCTCTTTCTCTGTCTCTCTTTTTCTCAATGTTTCAACCTTTACAAATCACTCAATCCAATTGAGTGCCATTTGCCAACTTGCAGATTGGTGATCAGGGAGCTATAAACTTATGTAAAATACGCCATCAGTATGTTGACATGGGAAAATATGATCATCTATTCTGTTGCCCCTCTGAAGATAAATGGAGTTAATGCTTTCTTTTCTTATATAAATGGCTTCATGGTCCATGAGGCTGAAGTGGAAGAATGAAAGTGAACATAGCTTGTCCAACATCAGTCTTCTGAGTATAAGCCCAGTATGCAGTAGACATCTAAGAAATATTGAATGAATTATGGTTTTCTTCCTTCACATATCCCCTGGTACATAAAGAAGAGTGTGCTAAAGAAAATTTTACTTTGGGTCATTATGACCATCAAGACTTAATGATAAAAATAATTATAATGATAATAATCACTATAACAATAAAATAATAATTGCAAAAAAATAATAGCTAACAATTACCAAACACTTATAATTTATGGGTCTTTTTTATGTACAAAACTAATTTTGTCTAAATGTGAACTGAGAGTAGGCTCTTTTTGTCTAATTTGCTGGACTCTTACATTGAACACACAGACCCGTTCCCTCCTCCAGATAAAACAAAAGAATGTCTTATTGTCACCTCCCACCACCTCATTGGTGAGTAACAGGAAGACTCTTTGTCCAGACAAGAATAGGGTCAATTCATCCAATTGTTAGTGTGCTGATGCTAATGAAGAAAGCAGATACTTTCTGTCTTCTAGAGAGCTTATGATTTGTCAATACATTTTGAGCAAGTTGCGGTCAGTTGGTTAGCAGTGTTATAGCGATTCAGCAAGTGCAACAGAAAGAAAGCAGGCATGTGTGCTAGTCATATTAGACTAGATCAGGCTACAGGAACCAATGATCCCAAAGGTTCAGTGTTTTGAAACAACAAAGTTTATTTTTTTACTCACAGCATATGAACGTCATACATTTGCTTTTGAGACCGGATCTTGCTCTATTACCCAGGCTGGAGTGCAATGGCATGATCATAGCTCACTGCAGCCTCAATCTATTGGGCTCAGGTGATCATTCCACCTCAGCCTCCTGAGTAGCTGGAACTACTGACACACATCACCTCACCTTGCTAATTTTATTTTATTTTATTTTTTGTAGAGACAAGATTTTGCCACGTTTCCCAGGCCAATCTCAAACCCCTGGGCTCAAGCAATCCACCTGCCTTGGCTTCCCAATGTGCTGGGATTACAGGCATGAGCCACTACATCAGCAACATTACACATTTGTGGAGGATTTCTGTTTCATATTGAACCACGGCTAATGAAGCTTCCACTACCTAGAGCATTGCCAACAGCAACACAAAGAAGAAAGAGATCATCACACACCAAATTTTAATGCTTTTGCTTTGAATGGATACATGCCACTTCTGTCAATAATTCACTTGACAAAGCAAGACAAAGAGCTATACCTAATTTCAAGACAGAGAAGAGAGGTGGTCCTCTTGGGTGCTTGAAGGAGCATTTCTTCAGAATTGTTGGTGAGTCACACTGATGTCTGCCATCACTGAGACATCATGCCATTAATGAAAAGGGGCAAGTGAGAGCTCCATAGTCATGGTCTCAGATTGGTCTACCACTATTCTGTTGTGCCTACTCTAATAAGGCATTCACTGACACAGTTCCAGCAAAACCACTCTTATCAAGGTCAGCAGCAACTTCTGAATTGTTAAATCCAGTAGCCACTGCCAGTACTCAGTTGATCTATGAGCATTACATGAAAAGCTCTATTTCTCCCACCCTTTATGTGCATTAATACAGGTGAGCACAGTCTTCTGTTGTTTTTTTTTTTTCTTTCCTACCACTAGCTGTTTGTTATCAGTCTCTTTTGTGAGTTCTTCCTTATCTTCCTGACCTCTTAATCTCTACAGCAATACCAGTGGATTTCTTTTCTTTTCTATCTAAACTCACACACTTGTTGATCACATCTAGTGTTCAGGTTGTAGATCCCATCTATTTGCTAACCATTCCTTGACATTCTTCCTGAAATTAAGCTTCCTATAATTACCTGTATATTTGATATCTATAATATATGGGGTCTAAACCAAAATTCTTGATTTTTCCATTGCCAACATGTTCGTCTTTCAATCTTTCAACAAACTTTGTTGCCTTTATCTTCAAAATACACCCAGACTGCATTATGCCGCATACACTGGTAGCGACCTAGCCCAGGCCCCCACATTTGCACCGTCACACGCTAATTGGTTTCTCTTTTCTATCCTTGATTAACTAACACCTTTCAGTCTATCCAATCACATCAGCCAGAGTTAATGTGCAGAAGCATATAGCAGTTTTCCATCTCAGTCTTTATAATTCCAAAGACAATGGCCCTAAAGTCCCACACAGTCTGGCCTTCAATTATCTCTCTCACTTTATTTCTTAATCTTCTCTCTACTCACTCAACTCCAATCATAGCAGCTTCTGACTGCTCAGATTCAAGACAGAGTCCTGGCTCATAGCCTTTAAACATTATGCTTTCTCTTCTGGGAATGTCCACTTCTGCATATATGCACAGTTCTCTTCTCAACTTCTTGTTCAGATGCTTTGTTCTTAATGTCGTCTTGAATGAGCACTCTGTTGAAACATTTAAACCCTCCTTTCTGCCCTCTATAATCTACATGCTTTTTTCTTTTTTTTTTTACTTTTTTCTCTGTAATTTATTACCATTCACATAATATATAATTTAATTATTAATGTGTTATTGCCAGTCTCCCTACTAGAATTTAAGGGCGCTGTTTTTTGTTGACTTGTGGATCTCCAATACTTAGAAAAATGCTTAAAATCAAGTTGACTGTCGATAAACTTTTTTGAATTGGATGAATGATGCATGAATGAATGAATAAATAAAGAAGTAAATGAGGTTAATTTGATGTGGTTTGGGCTCTTAGCAAGAACAACCTGAATTAAAGGACTAGTCTGACCATGTACAAATAATTCGTCAATCTTCTTAAGTATCTTCACTAAAAGCCAATTTCCCTGTCATTATTCAAGCATAGCATATGCAGTGAAATTCAAACTACTCTGTGTTAGCAAAATCATATCATATTGTATCTAATGTCTACAGGTTAAATATATTTAGGAAACAGTTTAGTGACCACAGGAAGATCCCTCCTCTCAAGGTACTATTTTATTTGAGGATTCAGACCACAGGAAAAAAAAATCTCTTAATGACCACTGTCAACACAATCTAGGTTTTTTGCCATTCCCAATTTTTTCTCAAATAACCCCAAATGTAGAGTTCTAGAAAAATTTCGATAAATCTCTTCTTATGTTTCCCCTAAAAGTCCTCACTACTACTTGCTATCCAGTTAAAGCTTGTTTTCTCTCTTTGAGGGTAAACACTGAGATAAGATGAGCAAAGTTACCAATTAAGAGGAAGGCAGAAAGATCTGCATATTCTGTCTAAAACACACACACACACACACACACACACACACACACACACACACGTTAAAAAAAAAAGACAAGAACATGTAATACTTACCATACTTCTGTGAAAACACTATTTCTAGAAAATGTCAGCATACTTGATGATAATGTGGCTGTTAGAGAATAGAGACAGACTTGCATTATAAAACTGCTGCCACTGATGGGATAAGTTGGAGTTTTTAAAGATCCCACAACTAACACTCAGTTCTTATTTTCCTGAGTATGGTTATCATCAGTCAGACAACAAAATGTCAGTGTTATTAGCGATAAAGTTGTATTAAAATAGATAACTTCATCGGCAACCACAGCTGGGTTTTTCTGAGAGCTTATCCTTTAAAATATTTACCAGCCTATGAGAGATTCAAGGTCTTATCCATCACTCAATCTCCTATAAGCTTAGGATACAAATGACTAAGGAGGCTATGCATTGACACACTGAAAGAGCTGCAAGAAGGTCCTGGGATGATCATGGTGAATTCCTTCTCTTAATCCTATCAATTGGAGAATTTACTTTTCCCTTGATAATGAGAAAGAAATGGCATCAGAGAAATCAGAAACATTTCTAACTTTTGTTCCCTAAAAAAGAAAATTTTGTCTCATCTATGGTAATGTAAATATAGATGATCTTTTTTTTCCTAGCAAAGACAAGTAAACTTAGCTCTTATCAAAGCTCACTATTTGTTACCTACAGGAGAGATAATAAAATAGGAGAGAAAATTTCTCAACTAACAAGTAGTAGTTCAAGTGCAACAGAACACTTTGTGCCTGATTATTTAACACTTAAAAAAGGTATGTATAAATGGTGGGGATAACTGTAACACTTGGATTTTTAATAAAAAAAAGAAATGTTAGCAAAGAGATGAAACCATGTGAGCAGAGAAGCTAAAGTTGGTTTAATATCCAGAGGCTTTCAGATAGCTTGCAGTGGAGAATTAAGTGTAATTACAAAATACTTAGTCAGTATCTGTCATTTGGTACCCTAAAAAGTATGTTTCCTTGTTTATTATAAAGAATAAAAATTAAACCCAGTCTAAGTAGACACTCCCATCTTAATTCATGCAAGAGATACATTTAGATATTATCCCTTTTAACATGTCAGGAGATTGAAGCTGAGATTCACCGATCTACTGAAGGACTCAGAGCTGTCTAACAGCAGATCTAAAACTAAAATCATCAAACTTGACTCCAATCTTCTAACCATTTTTTTCACCTGTCTTTATTGCTCAAAACGTTCCTATTAATATTTAAATGTATAGGATATGTGTGGCAAATGTACAAATGTCATTTGCAACACAATAATGGAAAAGGGCATAGAATGTTTTAATTTCATGCGTAAAGAGCTGAAAGCAGTCAATGATTTCATTCTGCTGAGTCATTAAAGGCAGTAAGTACAGTTGCCCTTCAGCATCCATGAGAGGTTGATTTTAGTACCCACTCCCCCCGTACCACTTCCCACCCTTAAAGATGCCAGAATTGACTGGATGTTCAAATCCCTTGCAGAAAATTGAGTAGTTTGCATATAACCTACACACATCATTCAGTATACTTAGAATCATCTCTGGATTACTTATAATACATAAAATAATGTACATGCTATGTAAATAGTTGTTATGCTGTTTTTTTTTAATTACTTTTTGTGTGCATTTTTTTTTAATGTTTTCCACTGGTGGTTGATTGAATCTATGGATGTGCATGGATATGGAGGGTGGACTGTATATGATAAATTCTTTGAGGATGGGGACTGAATTCACACTGCCTAACATGGCACTACTTGGATAGTAGGTCTCTAATAAGTACTTTTTAAAGGAATAACTGATAAATCTGCTTTGGATACAATTGTGGTTTGTGATGGTGTGATATGTGTGAAGTTTTTTAAGATGGTTGCTTTAATATCTTTATTAAAAGATATTCACATCTTAGAAGAATCTCTTTATTAACTCTAATTTCCCCCTATGATGGAGGGCTTGATTAAAACATGTGGACAAGTTTGAAAACCTAGTATTGCTTACTTTTTTTGCCACTGAAATCCACCATTTATTTATTGCTTCCTGTTCAAATGTTGTTCCCATTTTGGAATGAATAGTGAAAAAAAAAAAATCTGCTAGGTAAGTTTTCCTGTGAATTAGTGCATGGGTAAAGGCACTTGGCCTAAAAAAAAAAAAAAAAAAAATCAGATGGTATTATCTATGACTGACTCTTAAGGATTGATAGAGAGATGCAGAGATGGTAAAAGATCATTCATGTTAGTGGCAGCATCAAGAATCCTGTGGTGGTGAGGACTCAGTGGCAAATAGTTATATCCAGAGTTCCGCCACTGGCTGCACCATGAGTTGTCAGTGTGTACAAGCAAGTAGCTTCCTAGCCTCTCTTGGTTCCTGCATATTTTCAGAGCCTGATTGATTAGCCTACGTTGATTTTGTAAGTTATCCAATATCTTTCCAATAAATTGTGTTTCTCACCAGAGTGTCTGTTCCCTTTTTGTTGCTTGCAACCAAAACCATAACTGATACCCCGAGTGGTCCCAGGTAGTGAGATATAGTCAATGGTTCCCAAGAAGAAAAAAGGTGAGAAATAGAAGGAAAATCGCTACTAGCAAGAAACATAGCATGTGATCTCAACTTTGAGTTCTTACCATGAACTTGGGTTTTTCTCTACGTCAGTTATGTTTTTCTTCTTAAAGTAGAGAATGTTTCAAAAGGCCTTTTGGAAAGAGGTATCAATGGTTTTATAACTCTGGAGGTACATTGGGAATTCCTGACAACTTGATATCAATTGTCCTTCCTTTGGTATGTACAGTTTCAGGGAATTGCTCAAGTGGGAAATGGTGACACTGTCTGACTGCCTTGGCCTCCCAGGGGCATTTGTTCAATGGATCATGGCAACAATGAGGAGAATGAAATTTCATAAGAAAGAGAAACATGGGGCCTATTTTCAGTCACTGGTCCAGAACTTGGGCTGAATACTATACTTGATTTTTCATGAAATCTATTTTGTTCACTGTCTTAAGGTAAATTGCAAGGCTGGAAAAAACTTCAAATATATGAAATCCAAATTCCTCCAGAAATTTTGCAACCATGTAAGCTAATTATAAACTTTGATTTTGTATTTTTTTACAATACTATACGTTCTAATCAATGAGGAAGAGTAATGTTTCTGTTGTTCATTAACCACAGTTAAAGAATGATGATAATGATAGTAGAAATGTTTCTGAGTGTTGCTATGTCAAGCATTGTGCTAGCATTTTACACCTTTGAGCACATTGCTGAGATTAGTGCTTTTTGTCCCATTTCTTATATAAGGAATTCTCCCCTCCCTCACCAAGAATGCTTCTCTTTCTTGGAGTGGTATTTAAATCCTATGCTTATTTTACAGAATAGCCCAAATGTCACCGATTCACCTTCATTGATTTGAGCAATACTTGTTGAGCACTTTTTTTACATCAGGCACTGTGCAAGACACACAGTATACTTGTGGGTGAAGAAAAAGTTATTTATTTCTAACCATATAAAAACTATAATCTAATAAAAAAGCAATAAACAAGCAAACAAATATATGATTAAAATGACAATATGTAATATGAAGGGAGTAAACCGGATCCAGTGGTCAAAGTTGGTGGCTGATGAATGAGCCTTTACTCTTTCATTATATCTGCTAAGGATCTTTGTGAAAATTTGAAAAAGCCATCTCTTGCTTAAGCTTCCTTATTTAAAACTGCCATCAAATCATAATAAATACACAAATTACAGATGATTAGTATTGTGAACAGCACCCCCCTTGGATTTTCAGTATATAAACAACAAAAAAACTATGCAGAGTCTTGAGAAGATAACAAATAAAACATGTGGTCAAAGATGAGAATGTGCCAAATATTCAAAGATGGCAGAAGGAGAATGCTCTAGATGGAGGAATTAGTAGGTATTGTGAAAGAAAAATAAATCCTGGGTACCCCAAATCACTAACCTAAAGGGAAAAGTCAAGCTAGGAACATTGGCAAACCTATCTTCCATTCTATTCAAAGTCACCCCTCTGCTTACTGAGATAAATGCATATCTGATTTCCTCCTTTGGAGAGGCTAATCAGGAACTCAAAGGAAGGAAACCATTTGTCTCTGATCTACCTACGACCTGGAAGACCCCTCCTAGCTTGGAGTCATCCCACCTTTGCTTTCAGTTGTCCTGCCTTTCCAAACCGAACCAATGTTCATCTTGCCTATGTTGATTGATGTCGCATGTCTCCAAAAAATGTATAAAACCAAACTGTTTTGACCACCACCTTGGATACATGTCATCAGGACCTCCTGAAGCAGTGTCAAGTGTGAGCATCCTCAACCTTGGAAAAATAAACTTTCTAAATTCACTTCAACCTTACTCAGATTTCCGGGGTTCACAGTTTTAAAACTTTGAGATAGGGAAGAGCCCATGGGCTTGAGAGACTGAAAACAGATCAGTGTTACTAAGGCATTATACATTGAAAGAAATGATACCGAGGAACTAGGCAAGAGCTAAATAAGGAACTGAGGCTTCATTTGAACTATTATCAGGCTTCACTAAGAGATTTTCAGTCAAGAAGTAACATGATCAGACTTGGGTTTTCACTTGATAAATAAATGGGAACACTATAGAAAGTGAAATACAAGCAAGGGCCAATCTGCAGTAGTCTAGTCAGGCGATAACAATGATCTGCGTTAAACAGTGGCTTAACATGATTGCTTCTTATTGTCTCTCTGCTATCCAGCTGGTTGCTTTCAGTTAGGAGGAGCTATATTTTTATACACCGGATCTATATCAGTTTTGGCACATAGCAAGTGTGAAATAAACCTGAGAAAAAGGAAGGAAGGAACTCATCTTACATTTCGCCTCCTCAATGTCACAGGTTGAGCCTCTTGAAGCAGGGACTGAGATTGGGTTTGATATTAGAAATAAGTTAACACCTATGAAAAGGAGGAAGGAAAACAGGCTTGGGCAGAGGAAGAAGTTGAGCCACATGTAGGCCCCCAAAATACCCCAGTTCGCCTCTTGAGGAACACTTTAGCTGATACTACCTGAAAGAATAGAAATCACAAAGGCATAGAAGCAGGAAGGCACAACTCCTGTTTGAGAAAGATTCCTGCCTTTGGACCTTATAAAAGGTATTCATATCTCTCAGTGTTTAGAGAAGGGCATGGGCTGCTGATAAAAATCTAAATCATACTGAAAGTATGAGAATACTGAACAGAGGTTGGAAGGGAGAAAAGTGCTCTTTCACCAGAGGTGTCATTGCATGAATGCCCTTCTCTGCTCCTCCTTTCCCCCAAGCAAATGAGAGACTTGAAACAGATGGACTTGAATCACCCTCCAAATTCTGAAATTCTGTGATTCTAAGTAAGAAAACCCAGTTCAGGAAGCCCATTACAACGGTAGCTGTCCTTTTCCATTAGTCCAAATGCATCTAGACTCATCAAAATGGGTTTTGACTCGCAGGGACCAAATGTCTTCATTTAGATGAGACGGGGAAGGGAGTCTTGCAAATTACACCATTTCTCCCACCTCCAATATGCTCCGAGCATTCTGCCAGTGCTGTTACAACCCAACAGCACGCAGCCAATTGGAGCAGAAAAGACAATAACCTTAATGGGAAGGAATTGGGAGCTGGGAGACGCCACAGATTGTATTAGGAGAAATGAAATAATATTTAATTTCCCTGGTCATAAATAATCTGTCGGCCAGCATTATGAGCATATCTGAGTTGACAGGGAAAATATTCACCAACATGGGAAAAAAGATCATTATTTTTTCATTATTAGTGGGTAATGGAGGTGGGGGGGCATGTCAAATGTGCTTTTTTCCCTTTTCTTCTGACAGATGGAATTGCAGTAGTATAGGAGTTCAGAATAGCTGGTAATCCTCACAATTTGTCAACAAGAGGAAACAACCGTTACTGTGGCGATTCCTCATTCATATTGGTATGACTCTTAGGTAGGTGTTTTGTTTTGTTTTGAGATGGAGTCTTGCTCTGTCACCCAGGCTGGAGTTCAGTGGTGCAAGCTCAGCTCAATGCAACCTCTGCCTCCTGGGTTTAAGCGATTCTTGTGCCTCAGCCTCCCTAGTAGCTCCTGAGTAGGTGGGACTACCGGCATGTACCACCATGCCCAGTTAATTGTTGTATTTTTAGTATAGACGGGGTTTCAATATGTTGGCCAGGCTGGTCTTAAACTCCTGACCTCAGGTGATCCACCAGCCTCCTCCTTCCAAAGTGCTGGGATTACAGATGTGAGCCACCACACCCTGCCCTTAGGTAGGTTTAAAAGTGCTTTTCAGTTTGTTTCCTCAAAGGTACCTCACTATGTGAAAAGGTAATCTTTTTAGAGATAAGGACAGTGAGGTTCAATAATTGGCAAAATCTTCTGGCAAGACGACTCAAAAAGCTTCGGCTAGACTAGTGACCCACAGACTTCAGATTTTCCCTTACTGCTTTCAAATTTTGGCTATGAAAGTAAACGATCTTTCTTGTTTACTATTCTTGTGCTATTCTTGTTAACTTAACATGTTTTTATTTAAATTGACTTGCTTTTAACTTAAATTCTAAATAGTACTATCATAAATGAAAGTTTTAAGCCACTTGCCTAAAAGAGAAGTAAAATTGATTGTCATTATTAATGGTAGTTATGTTCTATAGAGTGTCTGCAAACACAGAATCAGTGAATGCTAAATTGTTACACCTAAGGAAAATATAGGGTTAGGTTCCTTCCAGCCTGTAGCCACAAGTTGTCATCAATCAATATATACACGTGTTTTATGTATATGTCTGTTTAAAGATGCCTCATTTAATATTTAACATTCAACTCACAGCCAACAGCACTATAACCCATGCCTGAACAAAGCTTATCTAACATATGTTTTTTCTCTGTAAGACACATTGCAGCATTCTAGTGCTCAGGAATGCTAGACAGCCCTTCAGTACTGTGTTTAGAAACCATTTTCAACAACAAAATCACTAACAAAACCCACCAAAATTCATAAATGTAACACTAAATAGACCGTGAAAAGGACATGTGTTTACAGTATGGGATCTGAAATAAGAAGGCAGAATGTTACTTTACTTGGCATAAGCTGAGAGCAAGCATGTAGAATAACAAACTTGTTCACTACTTTGAACATGTGTGAATGATTGCAGAAACTTTGTGAGAATTGATTT
Source organism: Cebus imitator (assembly GCF_001604975.1). Classification (NCBI taxonomy): domain Eukaryota; kingdom Metazoa; phylum Chordata; class Mammalia; order Primates; family Cebidae; genus Cebus; species Cebus imitator. Next base: position 417,685 of record NW_016107551.1, read on the forward strand.
TGTGATTACAAGTAGATTTTAGCAAGTAGGTGAATTCACAAATACGGAATCTGTAGGTAATGAGGATCAACTGTAGCTTTAAATTTGACTGAATCTGAGTTAGATATTTTCAGTGGCCCAAGGCTCTTGAGATGAAACCTGTTTCTTCTTAGTTAAAAAAACAAACAAAAAAAAAAACCCACCCCTTTGGAAGGCTCAGACAGGAGGATCTCTGGAGTCCAGGAGTTGGAGACCAGCTTGGGCAACAGAGTGATACCTACAAAAAATAAAAAATAAAAATAAAAATCACCCAGGTTTGGTGGCATGCACACCCTGAGTAGTCCCAGCTACTCACCAAGTTGAAGAGGGAAGACTGCTTGAGCTTGGGAGGTCAGAGCTGTAGTGAGCCAGGATAGTGCCACTGCATTCCAGCCTGAATGATGAAGCAAGAACTTGTCTCAACTTTTTTTAAAAAAAGAAAGGGGTGTTAAATTAGATGTTGAAGACTTATTTTAGCCCAAAATTGGAAGCTTTTTTGCTTGACTTAAAGAGTTTGAGGAAAATTGAAATAAAAATAATTCTTCCATCATGTGATTCACTTTTCCTTAGTGTTGGAATTGTGTACCATTTACAATTTTTGAGTGCCCTTTTCAATTTCGAGAATGCCTTCAATCATCACAATATTACATTCAAACATTTGGGAACTACCAAAGTTATAAATTCACATTTTGGGGAGCAATGTGCTAGAAATATGAAAGTCACCTAGATTTCTCGGTGCTCAGGTTTCCTCAAGACATTGTGGTAGGAAAACATTGTCCTGGTATCTTGTCTATGAGGATGAGGATAACTCTTTGGCAGTGACAACTCCTTGGACTATTGAGCTTGCTTTTCGTGCTGTTGTACTTTCGGAGAGAAACTCCTTACTTATGAGATGTGCAGAAGACTGAAGGAAATCATGGGGGTTTGAATGGTTGACCCTGTCTTCCCTATGTGTTTAAGGATTCTTTTGATACTTATATATAAAAAAAAAAAAAGCCAGAGAAAAAAGATTGCTCCCTTTTCAAAGCACTTCAGAAATAAATTCATTCCCTCATTTCCTTTGGCAGAGTTCGAGAGCCAAATCTGAACTCAGCAGAAGAAAGTCATCTTTTGCTACCAATTTATTTTATTGTTGTTGGGAAGGGATTTGCCCTGGGCTAGGGTCTCATTTTTTGCTTTGTTTGTTTTGTTTTTCATTTTGATGCCAGAGTCCAGGCGCAGTTTCTCCTTTCTTTGAGATAAATTTGTCCAAAACTGCTTTGTATTAGCAACTCACAAAACACACACAGGAAACGCTTGTTACATTTGTTTGTAGAGTATGAATGAATCAGAAAATGAGATTTGAAGTGCTAGTCATCATCAACAGAGCCATGCACGCTTACTGACTTTCCATGATGAGCATTGCTGGTGTAGGAAAAATAAAATTAACTAAGGTTTTTAAAACAATGGATTCTTGTTTGTGATTTCCCAAGGCTCTAAGCAAATCATTTAGCTTTTTAACTGTGGACTTGGCCAGTTCAAGTTTATTTATTTATTTTTATTGTTTCATTTATGCTATTTTATTATGTTTCTCTGAAAGTTTTTTTTTTTTTTATGAAAAGGTTTTAAGAGAGGTGAACACACAGCAAGTGCACACATAGTGAGGTGTGACTATCATAGAACACATTGTGAGTGATTGAAAAATACATGCCACTTTCACCCTTCACCCAGTAACTGACGGGTCTAACCCACCTTCTTCTTAGTCCACTCCTCAAACTCTCCCTCGTTCTCTGTCTGGTGTCTTGGTACTGTTAACACTAGGACACTAGGTTGTTCATGCTGCTCTCAGCCTCAGTGAACTCCATGTCATCCATGCCCTTGCCTGAGTACAAGTGTATGAAGGCCTTGCACCTGATCTTGGCTGTGAACTGCTCCAAGATGAACCTGAACAGCTCCTGGATGGCCGTGTTTTTACTGGTGAAGGTAACAGACGTTTTTAGTTCAAGGGGTGGGATGTCACAGACAGTTCTTTTCACATGGTGGGGGATCCAATGAGCAAAGTAACTGTTGTACTTGTTTCGGAGGTTACACATTTGCTCATCCACCTCCCTCATGGACATGCAGCCACTAAAAAATGGCAGCTGCCATTAGGCAGCAGCCATGGCAGCCAACATATTCTTAGCATCTAACATCTTTTGGGTGAGCTCAGTCAAGTGACCTCATTATGAAGATATCCAGGTTTGCTAAGGTGTTTTGGTCCTGCCAATTGCATGTGACCAAGAGAAATGATGTACTCAATCTCTTTGCTTCTCACTTTTGTATTATAAAACAAGAGTAATAATACCCACTTAAGAGAACTGTTGCAGGTATTAAATGAGGTTTCTTAGGTATAGAGAGAGCACAGGGCAACTAGGAAATTATTGAGTCCATAGAAAATTTCTTTTACTAAGCCTCAGATTTCTCATTAATAAGAGAAATTTTACCGTGTAGAGGGAAGTGGTATAACAGAATGGTAAGGAAGATGCCATGGAAGGCAGACAGGCCTGAATTCCAATTCCTCTTCTGCTACCTACTGGCCTTGTGAACTTGAGAAAACAAGATAACTACTGTGCATCTCAAACGCTCCCTTTGTAAAATGATTATAAAATAGGCTTTCTGAGACATCGTTATGAGGTTTAAAGTGTGTAAAGCACTTAGTGCCTGAAACTATGTAAGGGATAAATAAATTCTAAGTTTTGTTTTATTTATTTATTTTGTTTTGTTTCTCTGAGGAATGTTGATAACAACCTGTCTTAATCATCCACATAAATACTGCATGTGTTGTGAACTCTAAGGAGCACTGACTGTTACAACATGCTAGAACTTGGTTATCAAACAGCCATAAACCCTTAGGGTTGGAAATGACCTTGGAGTTTACATATTCCACCTTCTATTATGCCTAGATGGCCATAAAGATATCCCAAATAAACATTAGCCTGATTCGCTGCCTCCAATCACTAACAGTAGTGAAACACTCATCCAATTGTCTTACAGCTTTATTTGTTAAGAAGTACATAGTTGAGGTGAATTTCATCTTCATATTACTTCCAGATGTAAGTCCTGGTTCTGCTACTAGAGATAGAACATGTGTGACACACTTTATGGATTTAAAAACCTTTGCCTTCTTTTGTGGTTGTTATGAGTCAGGGGCTAGGTTTTTTGCCAGAATCCCATAGACTTTAACCCACTCTGTGTGATGTTAGAAATATTAATATCATTCATTAAACCTCAGTTTCGTCAGTTTTACTACAGGGTAACACACATATGCACACACACATACATACACACAGAGACACATTGATTCCCTCAGATACAGTGTGAGAATTAAATGAAATGGTACATTCAAAGTTTCTAAGACACTACTTAGCACAAAACAAGCATTCACTCAGAGCCCTGTCTCAACTATTAACTATTGTAATAAAATGAAGCAAATGTTTTCCTCTGGTCTTTTGTCCTCCTAATAGCATATTTCTCTGATTTTGAGTTTTCTCATTTACCGCCTCAGTTTCTTTCTCCTGAATATATCCTCTAACAGTATAATTAGGAATAAGTCTTTGCATTTCAGACAATGTGATCAGTGCAGAACAAAATAGAACAGACATCTCCCTCCTCAAGCAATCTAATACCACCATATTTTCATCAGAGTTACATCATGTCATGAATCAATATTGAGTTTACAGTCAACTAATTACCCAGGGCTTTTCTCTTTTTCTTTAACTTTCATTGCCAATGACATTTCACCAATTCAACAGGATGTAGAAACAAAAACCAGGAGAGACTGCTTTACGTGTTTAAGGTTATGCCAAGGCTTGGCTAAGGTTTCAGGCGCAGAAGGCAGGTCTTCCAAGTCTCAGGACACTGTTTTTTAAAACAATTGTACTGGTCCTCATACTGCACTTCCACAGAAATTGTTTGATAGCTTTGAATTCTTCTGCTTCTATCTCACCTCTGGAGCCAAGAGTCATTCTTGGTGTGAGAAGAGGAATATATTTGAGGAGTATGAATGTGGGCCAGGCTGTCAGGTACTGTCTCATCTCTTCCTGAGACAGGTAGCTTTCACAGGGGTGATTCCAATGACCCAGTGTTTCTACTTTCTCATTAGTGACCCTTACTGACTCTGGGGACCCTAGACCTGGGCAGATCACAAGTGCTTTTACCGTAGAAGGCCCAAGGAGTGGAGACGCCAACGAGAGAGACTTTTGGTCATGTCTCTTTCCTCCCTGATACTTTTCACAAGACACTCCATCCAAGACCTGAATGCCTCCACAGCCTCTGCTTTCTCCCTCCATAAGCAGGCCTTCCCCTAGCAAAGCATCATTGGCTCCCCCTTCAGATTATCGAACAGCTGCTCCTGATAAGCACCCAAGTAGCTGAGCTTCTGTAGGAAATGAAGCACAGCCAGCGGCTGGCTGTGGCTACTGGAGAAAGATAGAGACACTCAAAAATCCTTCGGTGGAAACTCAGAGGGAGAATTTTGAAGTTCAGCTGTGGGGTGGGGAAATGAGACACAAAGAACACAGATCAGATACAAGGAGCATAATACCAGGGTAATTTGAAAATATCCTGATGATCATATTTTTTAAAAGTACAGATTTGTGGATTCTACTTCTAGTAACTAATCCATGTATAGCTGAGTCACTGAGTGCAAACGTACAGTTAACAAGTTTCCCCAGCTTGTGGCATACTATCATAGAATTGGTTCATGCAATACTGCTCTCTAGTTTTATTACACTAGATTATTTGCTTTTGTTTTATTCTTCTCTCTACATGCCTTCTCTCTACTTCCATTCGTCATGCACAACACCACACACTGTTCCCGGCATCCACTCTAGTGTACTTGATATATGTGTTTGGCGTAAAAAATATTTAGGTTCTTTTTATTTCTAACATGGAATGAAATTGAAAGTTGTCACATATATACTTACAACACACACACACACACACACACACACAGAATCACTGAAAAACAACATTGTTCTTGGACCCATTAGAGAACTGAGGTTGCAGAGCAAACCTCATTCAACAGGTTGTAGAAACAAAGACCAGGAGAGATTGCCTTACTTGTCTAAGGTTATACCAAGGTTTGGCCAAGGTTTCAGGCCCAGAAGTCTTGACTCTCCCAACTCTCAGAACACTGTGTTTTAACTTAACTTGAAAATATAGGCAAATACAGAGAATATTCATACTTGAAGCAGAAGCTGCTAGAAACCTTTAAATAGTAATTTTGAAAAATTTTTGAAGGTAGAATGTGGACTAGTATAAAAGTGAAAATTTTCTAGGGCCACAGACTTAGTAGATTCCTCACACATTCCTAAGTTTTACCTCTAGGAACCCCACTAGGTTCTCATGGTAAGGAAAGAGAACGATTCACTGGTGACTGTTGCAAGAAATGGGGAATAGTAATGATGGTAAAATGGTTCTTCAAAACACATGAATAAGGCTCCATCAAATGGCACTGGATAATACTGACAGGGAAGGAGGACATAGACTTTCTCTGAAGAGGAGTAATTAGAGAAGTCTAAAGTCAACAAGAGAGAAAAAAGAAAGATAATAGAATAATTTGAAGCTTCTATCACATAAATCTACGCCAAGCATTAAACACAGTCTAATTCATAGCAAGTGTAGCATAAAACTTAACGTTACACCAGATTTATCTCAGTTAAATCTATATTTGTGTAAATAACATATTGTGTATTGCTGTTACACAATATATTATGTCTAACTTTCAACAGAAAACTATAAGACCTTCTAAGAACCAGAAAACAAAACAAAAACCCACAGCCAGCGTTATGTTTAATGGGAAAAAGCCAGAAGCACTCTCCTTGGAAACTGACATAAGACAAAGAGGCCCTGTCTCACCACTCCTATTCAACATAGTATTGGAAGTCCGGGACGGAGCCATCAGGCAAGAGAAAGAATTAAGGATCGCCCAAATAGGAAGAGAACAAGTTAAACTATCCTTGTTGGTAGACTACATGATTATATATCTAGAAAAGCTCATAGTTTCAGGCCAAATGCTCCTTCATCTGTTAAACAACTTCAGCAAAATTTCAGCATACAAAATCAATGTACAGAAATCACTAGCATTCCTATACAGCAACAACAGCCAACTCAAGAGCCAAAGCAGGCATACAATCCCATTAATAATTGCCACACACAAAAACATTAAAATACTTAGGAATACAGCTAATGAGGCAGGTGAAAGATCTCTACAAAAAGAAATACAAAACACTGCTGAAAGTAATCAGAGATAACACAAACAAATGGAAAAACATCCCATGCTGATGGATAGAAATAATATTATTAAAATGGCCATATTTCCCAAAGCAATTTATATATTTAATGCTTTTCTTACCAAACTACCAATGACAGCCTTTGCAGAACCAGAAAAAGCTATTTTGCAATTCACATGGAACAAAAATAACCCCTAAATAGCCAAAGAAATCCTAAGCAAAAAGAACAATGCTGGAAGCATCACACTACCCGACTTCAAGCTATGCTACTGGGCTACCGTAATCAGAATAGCATGGTACTGGAAGAAAAACAGACACATAGACCATTGGAACAGAATAGAGAGCCCAGAAAGAATGCTGCACACCTACAACCACCTGATATTTGACAAAGCTGACTAAAACAAGCAATGGGGAAAGGACTCCCTATTCAATAAAATGGGCTGGGATAACTGGCTAGTCATATGCAGATGATTGAAACTGAACCCCTTCCTAACACCATATGTAAAAATCAACTCAAGATGGATTAAAGACTTAAATGTGAAACCCAAAACTATAAAAATCCTAGAAGACAATCTAGGCAATGCCATCCTGGCCATAGGAATGGGTGAAGATTTCATGATAAAGACACCAAAAGCAATTACAGCAAATGCAAAAATTGACAAATGGAATTGAATTAAACTTAAGAGTTTCTGCACAGCAAAAGAAACTATGGACAGAGTAAACAGACAACCTGTAGAATGAAAGGAGGTATTTGCAAACTATGCATCTGACAAAAGTCTAACATTCCGCATCTATAAGGAACTTAAATTTGCAAGAAAAAAAGCTGTTTTTTTAAAATGAAAATAAATGAAGTTTGTTTTTAAGCTTTCGCACTTGTGTCTATTGCTGTAAATGATGTATTTTTGTTATTGTCTACATCATAATCAGGTTTATTCTGACTGATATAGCAATGTACCCAAGAATGGGATCCTTGGTGAAAGAACATAAGTTTATCATTTCAATAAGTATTATGAAACATTGGCCCCATGTTACATTCCCCAACAGTGGTACATAAAGGTTCTTGACTCCCCAAATTCCTACCACCATTTATCACTGTATCATTTTATGACTTTTGAACATATGTATAAAGAAGAATCTCATTATTGTTTTATATCATTTTTAAAGTTCATAACTATGTTAAGCATATTTTAATATACTTTAGCCATTTAAGTTTTCGTTTCTTTAAATTAACAATGTTATTTGCCCATTTATCAAGTGAGCTTACCTTTTTATAATTTATTGATTTTTAAGTATAATCAATATTTATAAGTTGTAAATTTTAGAGACTTAAAAATAATTATTCCATTAATTTTATTATGCTTCCCATTTTTATTGAGATATAATGAGGAATAAACATTATATATTCTTAAGGTGTACAGTGTGACATTTTGATATATGTATACATTGTGAAATGATGACCACAATTACTACATTTATCACTTCATATAATTATCCTTTGTGTGTGTGTGTGTGTGTGTGTGTGTGTGTGTGTGTGTGTGTGTGTGGTGAGAACACTTGAGATCTATTCTCAGCAAATTTCAAGGATATAAAACATTATTGTTAACTACAGTTACCATGTTGTATATTAGATCTTCAGAACTTATTCACCTTCCTAGTAAAATATTATAACTTTTGACCAAAATTCCTCATTTCCCCACCCCCTTAGCCTGTAGCAACCACCTTTCCATTTTCTTTCTTTTTTTTTTTTATGAGTTTGACTTTTTAAAATTCCACATAAGTGAGATTATACAGTATTTCTATTCTGTGTTTGGCTTATTTTACTCAGTGTAATGTACTATAGGTTCATCCACATTGTCACACCTGCAGGATTTCCTTGTTTTTATTAGGGCTATAATGTAAATATATATATGAGAGAGAGAGTCAGTCACATTTTCTTCATTCATCCATTGACAGACATTTAGGACATTTCCATGTCTTGGGTCCCGTAAATAAGGCTGCAATGAACACAGTAGTGAAGATATCGCTGAGATACCAGTACTTTGGATATCTAATCAGAAGTGGAAATGGTTGATTATATAGTAGTTTTATTTTCAGTTTTGTGAGGGACCTCCAGGCTGTCTTTTATAATAGTTTGACCAATTTAAAATTCTACCAACAGCTAAGATTACCTTTTCTCCACTTCCTCTCCAACACTTTTAGTATATGACTTTAAAAACTTTAAAAACTTTCTAACATGTGCAAGGTGATATCTTATTGTTTTGATTTCTAATTCTCCAATGATTAGTGAAGTTGAACATCTTTGTGTATTCTTATTGGCCATTTGTATGTGTTTAAAAAACAACATTCTGGCTGTTTGGATCCTTTGCCCATTTTATTAATATAATTGGGTGGCTTGATTTTTTTGCTGTTGAGTTGTATGAATTCCTTATATATTTTATATATTAGCCCCTATTAGATAGAAAATTGTCAAATATTTTCTTCCATTCCAGAAGTTGCCTTTTCATTTTATTATTTCCTTTGCTGTATAGAAACTTGTAAGTTTGATATAGTCCCATTTGTATATTTTTGCTTTGATTGCCTTTGCTTTCAAACTCATATTCATACCATTGACAAGATTAATGCCAAGATCTCTGTTTTCTTCTAAGATTTTTATGATTTTAGGTCTTATATTTAAGTATTTAATTCATTTTGTGTGTGTGTGTGTGTGTGTGTGTGTGTGTGTATGTGTGTGTGTGTGTGTGGTATAAGAGAAAGATCCAATTTGATTCTTCTGCATGTGGATATCTAGTTTTCCCAACATCGCTTATTGAAGAGACTATGCTTTCCCCATTGTATATTTTTGGCATCTTTTCAAAGATTAGTTGACTTTATAAGTTTATTTCCAGGCTCTCTGTTCTGTTCCATTGGACCATGTGTCTGCTTTTACGATAGCACTACACTATTTTGATTATTATAACTTAATATACTTTGAAATTAGGAAATGTGGGGCCCCCAGCTTTTTTCCTCTTTGTAACCATTTCTTTAGTTATTGGGATTTATTGTTGGAACATGTAAATTTAGGATTTCTTTTCTACTTACATAAAAAAGTCATTGAAATTTTGATGGAAATTGCATTGAATCTGCAAATTCTTTTGGGTATTGTGGACCTTTTAACAAAATTAATTATTCCCATCAGTAAACATAGTCCATAATCTTTCCATTTATTTGTGTCTTTTTAATTTGTTTCATCAATACTTTATAACTTTCAGTCTATAGATCTCTCACCTCCTAACTTAAATTTATTTCTAAGTATTTTATTCTTTTTATGCTACCATAAATGTAATTTTCTTAATTTAGTTTCAGACACACCATTCCTAGCATATAGAAGCACAACTTTTTTTTATGTTTATTTTTCATCTTACGACTTTCCTGTATTTATTAGTTCTAACAGTTTTTTTCATGTGTATTTATGGTTTTCTTAATAAAAGATTATGTCATGGCCAGATGCAGTGGCTCATGCCTATAATTCCAGCATTCTGGGTGGTCAAGGTGGAAGGATCACTCGAGGCCAAGAGTTTGAGACCAGCCTGGGCACAATAGCGAGACCCTGTTTCTACAAAAAAAAAAAAAGTACAAAAATTAGCTAGACATGGTGGCTTATGCCTGTAGTCTCACCTACTCAGGAGGCTGAAGTGGGAGGATTTCTTGAGCCCAGGAGTTAAAGGCTGCCATGAGCCAAGATTGTACCACTGCATTCCAGCCAGGGTGACAGAGCAAGACACCAAGTGTCATGTCATCTGCAGAGACTATTTTATTTTTTTTTCTCTCTTGTTTAGGCAACTCTTACCGCTTTTTCTTGCCTAAAAGCTGTGGCTAGAACTTCCAGTACTATGCTGACTAGAATTTGTCAGAGTAGGTATTGTTGTCTTGTTCCTGATTTTACGTTACAAGATTTTGGTTTTTTAATCATTGAATATAATGTGACCTGTGAACTTGTCATATATGGCCATTATTTTGTTGAGGATAATTCCTTCTATAACTAATTTGTTGAGAGTTTTTATTACAAAATGATGTTGAATTTTATGAAATGCTTTTTCTCCATTGATTGAGATGATCATATGATCTTTTTGTCTTTTATTCTGTTAATATGGCATATCACACTTATTGATTTGTGTAGGTTGACTATCCACGCATCCCAGAGATAAATTCTACTTGGTTATGGTGAATAATCCTTTTAATGTGGAGTTGTATTTAATTTGCTAGTATTTTGTTACAAATTTTCACATCTATGTTCAGTTTGTAGTTTTCATGTAGTATCCTTGTCTGGCTTTGGTAACAGAGTAATGCTGGCCTCATAAAATTAGTTTGGAAATGACTCCTCCTCTTGTTTTTGATTTTGAGAAAGTATAGGATCCTCTAGTTCCTACACATTTTTCACTATACTGTACAAGAAATACAGAGGGCCTGAAGCCAGCTGCATATTTTCCCCTGTGGATTCAACCAAAGCTGGGACCCTGAAAATTCCATGACACTGATAATCTTGTTTAAGTTTTTGCTTTATACACTGAAAGATCAACCATGTTGTTAAACACACAGGAGTTAGCTCTGCCTCCCCAGCCAAATTCCATATACCCTCAAATAAACTTCATAATTGGTCTTTCTTATTGAAGTCATACTTAAGAGAAAGCGTTTTCTACCTCACTGTCCATCAAAAGGACATATTGTAGCCCCCTTTGTACAGAAGTTCCTTTAATAATTACTCGGGCTGATCCCTCTGATATTTAGTGATTCTTTCTTTGCGATCCCAGCAAGTCTCATCATGGGATGGTCTGGACAGTTCTTTGTGGGGACTTCTCCACCATCACTTCTGGGGCAACTCCTGCACAGGTTCAGCCAGACAGAAGGATTGGCAGTAATTACTTTTAAATGTTTCGTACAAGTTCACCCGTGAAGTCATGTGGTTCTGGGCTTTTATTTGTAGATAAATTTTTTGATTACTGGTTTAATCTTCTTTATTATTGCTGGTCTCTTCATATTTTCTGTTGATTCATGATTGCCCTGTAGGTTGGAAGTTTCTAGAATTTTTCCATTTCTTCAAAGTTATCCAATGTGTTAGCATATACTTTTTTTTAAATTGTAGTTTCTTATAATCTTTTGTATTTCTAATGTTATCAGTGGCAAGGCCTCTAATTTTCGGTTTTATTTACTTAAGTCTTCTTTTATTCTAAACCTATTAAAGGGTTGTCAATTTTATTTACCTTTTCAAAAAACAAATCAATTTATTAATCCTTTTCATTGTTGTTGTGGTCTCTATTTGTATTCAGCCACACTATGTCTTTTGATTGGAATGACAAGTCCAGCAATGCGTAGTGGCTCCCCTGTAATCCCAGTACTTTGGGAGGTTGAGGCTGGTAGATCACTTGAGGTCAGGAGTTCAAGACCAGCCTGGCCAACTCGGTGAAACCCCATCTCTATTAAAAATGCAAAAATTAGTCAGGCATGGTGGCAGTTGCCTTTAATCCCAGCTACTTAGGAGGGCAGGAAAATTGCTTCAGCCTGGGAGGCAAAGGAGGTTGCAGTGAGCCAAAATGGTGCCACTGCACTCCAGTCTGGGCAACAGAGTTAGACTCCATCTCAAAAAAATAAATAAATAAATAAAATAAAAGTCCATTTATATTCAATGCTATTATTGATAAGTAAGGATTTACTACTGCCATCACATTTGTTTTCTGGCTGCTTTGTGGTCTTCCTTTCCTTCCTTCCTGTGAAGATGATTTTCTCTGGTGGTATGTTTTAATACTTGCTTTTTATTTTTTGTGTATCTGTTGTAGGTTTTTTATTTGAGGTTATCATGAGGTGTGCAAATAACATCTTATAACCTATTATTTTAAATGGATGATAACACTGACTGCAAATGCAAACTAACAAATAAGAGAAAACTAATAAGAACTCTACACTTTAACTCCAACCTCACAGCTTTTAAACTATTTGTTGTTTGTGTTTACATCTTATTACACTTTCTGTCTTGAAAAGTTGTGGTAGTTATTATTTCTGATAGGTTCATCTTTTAATCTTTCAACTCAAGGTATGAGTAGTTTACGTACAATTAAAGTGTTATAATATTCTGTGTTTATGTTCTTACTAGTACCTGTAAATTTTGTACCTTCAGATGATAAACATTATTGCATATTAACATCCTTTTCTTTCAAGATTAAAGAATGATCTTTAGCATTTCTTATAGGACAGATCTGTTGTTGGAAAAATCCCTCAGCTCTGGTTTGTCTGGGAAAGACTTTATTTCTCATTTTCAAGGGTATTTTTGCTGGATTCACTGTTCTAGAATAAAAGATCATTTTTCCCTTTAGCACTTTAAATATGTCATGCTGCTCTCAGCATCAGAAGTCTGCTGCCAAATGTATTAAAGTTCCTTTTTGTGTTATTTGTTTCTTTTCTCTTGTTGATTTTAGGATTTAGTATTTTTTCTTTAACACCCAGACTCTTTACCTTTGGGAGTTTGATTATTAAATGCCTTGAGTAGTCTTATTTGGACTAAATCTGCTTGGTGCTCTATAACTTTCTTGTACTTGAATATTTACGTATTTCTCTAGGTTTGGGAAGTTATCTGTTATTATCCTTTTGAATAAACTTTCTATCAAAATCTCTTTAAGGCAACAACCTTTCGATTTTCTCTTTTGAGGCTATTTTCTGGTTCTTGTAGGCATGCATTATTCTTTTGTAATCTTTGTCCTTTTATTTCTTCCGACTGTGTATGTTCAAATAGCCTGTCTTTAAGCTCACTAATTTTTTCTTCTTAATCACTTCTGCTGTTGAGAGACTCTGAAGCATTCTTCAGTATGTCAATTTAATTTTTCAGCTCCAGAATTTCTGCTTGATTTTTTGAAATCATTTCAATTTATTTGTTAAATTTATTTGATAGAATCCAAAATTCCTTGTGTTGTAGTGAATTTTGTTGAGCTTTCTCAAAATGGTTATTTTGAATTCTCAGTCTGGAAGGTCTCATATCTCTATAATTCCAAGATTGGTCACTGGTGACTTATTTAGTTTGTTTGGTGAGGTTATGTTTTTCTGAATGATCTTGATGCTTGTGGATGTTCATCAATGTCTGGACATTGAAGAATTAGGTACTGATTGTAACATTCACATCTGTGCATGTTGCTGATAATACTTGGGAAGGTTTTCCAAGTATTCAAAGGGAACTGAGTATTGTGATCTAATACTTTTGTCACTGCAGCCCTTTCTGCACTAGAGGGCACTTCAAGCCCAGTAACACTGGAACTTCTGTCAACTTGTAAAGGTACTACCTTGGTGGGTTGGGAGAGTTCCCTGGATTACCAGGCAGAGACTCTTATTTCTCTTCTCTTACTCTGTCTCAAACAAACAAAGTCTCTATCTCCATGCTGAGCTCTCTGGAGCTGGAGAACGGGTAACATAAGCACCCTTGTGGTCACACCACTGAGACTGGGCTGTGTCAGACCTGAAGCCAGTATAGTACTGGGTCTCACCCAAGGTCTGTTGTGGCCATTGCCTGGCTACTGCTAATGTTCTCTCAAGGCCTAAGGGTTCTTTGCTCAGCAGGTGGCAAATCCAGCCAGATTGGTGTCCTTCCCTTTAGGGTGTTGAGCTCTTCTCCCAGTCTGGGAGGCCTGGAGTCAGGAACTTTAGGAATCTACTTGGTGCTTTATTCTACTGCAATTGAGCTGGCACCCAAGCTATAAAACAAAGTTCCTCCCAACCTTTCCTTTGCTTTCCTCAAGAAGAAGGAGTCTCTGTCTATGGCCACTACAGCTGGGAATGTGCTGGGTCATGCTGAAGCCAGCACATGGCATTGAGTCTCACCCAAAGCCCACGGCAAATACCGTTTGGCTACTGCTGGTGTTTATTTAAGGCCACAAACTTTTTAGTCAGTGGTGACAAATCCTGCCAGAACTGGGTCCTTCCTTTCAAGAAAGTGGGTTCACTTCTGGCTTAGGATGTGTCTAGAAATGTCATCTAGGAGCTAGAGCCTTGAATGTGGTACTTAGGAATCTGACTGGTGTCCTAGTCTACTGTGGCTGAGCTGGTATCCACATTGCAAAAAAAAGTCTTCTTTATTCTTCCCTCTCCTCCAGCAGAAAAAAAGAAGTCTCTCCCAGAGCTGTGAGCCGCACTGCCTCAGGTTGTGGGAAGGATGGCATACGCATTTTATTGGCCACTTTAGCTGGTATCTCATTAGGTCTCATATACTCCAAGCCTACTGGCTCTGAGTTCAGCAAAGTGCTAGGGTTTGCCCAGGAATTTCAGTCGTTGTGGCCTAGGTTGCCTTTGAAGTGTATTTAGGACCCCAGAATTGCTTTAGCCCATGGTAGTACAGCTAGCCAGAACTCAGGTTCTGACTGCTGGGATGGACATTTTCCCTCTGTCTAGGGCTGGTCTAAATTCTACCTCTGTAGGTACCAGCTGAATTCTGCCCAGTATAGCTTTCCTCTGTGACAGGCAACATCTAGTTCCAATCCAAAGTCCCACAATCATCACTGTGTTCTCCCTCTCTCAAGCACATAGATTCTCTCTTCATGCCATGTGGCTGCTGCCGGAGGATGAGAGAGTGCTGATGTTGACAATTCAAGACTGTCTTTTCTACTCTCCTTAGTGACTCTTTTCTTGATATGATGTTAAAATCAGTTACTGTGATCACTCACCTGATTTTAATTCTTACAGAGGTGCTTTCCTGCATGAAAACTTGTTCAATTTGGTGTTCCAGCAGAGGGTGCAATCACTGGAGGGTTCTATTCTGCCCTTTTGCTCTGTGTTCCTCCATCTATTTTATTTATGCTCTGATTGTTGGCATTTCCTTCATTCTGCTAACTTTAGGCATAATTTTATTTAGTTTCTTAAGCTATAAAGTTAGGTTATTTATCTGCAATCTTTCATTTTTCTTAATATGGATGTATATCACTATAAGCTTCCCTCTTATAACTGCTTTTGTTGCATTCTATAAGTTTTGGCATGTTGTGTTTCCATTATTGTTTGCCTCAAAATATTTTTAATTCCCTTTTGATTTCATCTTTGACCCATTGACTGTCAACAATGTATTTAATATCTATGCATTTTCATAATTTATATATTGATTTGCTTGTGTCTCGTAAGTTCCATAGGCTTTCTTCGCTCTTTTTGTTCTTTTTTACCTCCTCTGACTGCATAATTCTAAAAGACTTGTATTCACATTTTCAGACTTTTTCCTTTGAAGACTGCTGTTGAAGCTTGCTATTACATTCTTTTGTTTATTCATTCATTCTTCAGTTCCAGGATTTTTTTTCTTGGTCCTTTTTCATGATTTCTCTTTGCTGAATTTCTAATTTTCTTCATGCATTATTTCTCTTATTTGATTGAATTGTCTATCTGCATTTTCTTGCATCTTGCTGAGTTTGCTTAACATAATTATTTTAAGTTTCTTTTATAAAATTCATAGATCTCCATTTCTTTATGTTTATATTTACTGGATAATTACTGACAATTATTGTTCTTTTGGTGGTATCATATTCTCTTGTTTTTTCATGTTTCCTGTGCTCTTATGTTTACGTTTGTGCATTTAATAGAGTAGTTACTTTTTTCAGACCTTACAGGCTGGCTTCGGTGGGAAAAGACTCTTACCTCCTGGTGATTACAAGGACACTGATTGGGTGCAATGCAGTGACTCTGATTTAGTGTGGGAAGCAGCAGTGTAGGCTCTATGAAGCTCCAGTGCATCTGGGCTCAGGGACCTAAGGAAATACTGTGACACCTGCATTTTTGTGAGCGGTGTACTCATTGAGGTGTGAGCCTGCACAGATCACCCAGAGATGTAGGGCCTATGACTATGTGCCATGCCCCAGAAATTTGGGCTGTAGAAATGGACTGCAGCTGTGGCTCGAATACTAAAGGTCCTTGGAAAGATGAAATACCACATCTTAATTCCTGTGGTGCAGAATACCCTGGCAGGAAGATTTCAAAAATGTTGTCCCACAGCAAAAACTCTGGCCCCACGACGTAGGATGCAGCAATAACTTGAGCCTTAGGAATATAGCTTTTTGGCAGGAGCTTGACCCAGGGGGACACAGAGCAACAGCAACTCAGACTCAAAGATGGTGGGAAAGTGTGGTATGCCAAGCCCCAGGCAATGGAATGCAGTGGTAATAACGACTCAGAAATGGTGAGGTGGAGTGGCTACTCAGGTAAAGGTGCAATGCAAAAGCAACTTGTACTTTCGATGGTGAGGCCCCACAGCAAATCTTATTATAGAGAGTAGGGCACAGCATTCTCTCCTTCTCTGGGACAAGTGGACAGTATGGACTCCATCTGGGCAGCTTTCTCAGTTGGGCTTAGCATTGATAAAGACTGTGGAGGTCCCCAGTAGTGAAGGCTCCAGGTATTTTGTCAGTGGTGAGGACTGGGATCCTCCTGCCCACCTTTTTCCCAGTGAGGAAAGATCCTTCTGAGGGGATCCCTTTCAGGTCCATGCTGCTCCTGCTGGGGGATGAGGTGGTTCAGGCAAAGTGTTTTCTATCTCTTTCTATGGGGTCATCCTTAGTTTCTATGCTGCACTGAATTTCTACTACTTTTGCTTTACTCTGGAGTTTTTCCATAGTTATTTTCATTGATACTTATTTATTTACTTGTTGTTTTTTGTTTGTGTTTTAGAGGGAGGTGATTGTTGGAACTGCCTAGCCCATCATCTTGCTGGCATTATTCCTCCTGTAAGACTGATGCTGGATTGTCATATTTCACCATTGCAAATACTATATGCTGAAATGTGGCTCATGCTAGCCTTGTGTGTGTGGTGTCCATTTGAATAAAAATCGATTCTTCTGATATTTAAAAATCTGTAATTTTCTCAGAACCATATAGTTTATAAATCTTGGGTCATATCTGGCAAAATCTCTTTACCACAGGGTTATGATTCTCTGATGTTGGAACCTATTGGTTTGGTGGTATTTTTTTCATTTATATATGAGCTGCCAATCCATCCTCAGTAAGGCAGAGTTTTAACATTATTTTTCCCCAGATAGTAATTCAGTTCTCCCAGCATCATCTATTAAATAATTTGTCCTTTCCTCACTAGTTTGTAGGACTACCTTCATCATATACTAAGTTGCTACTTATAAATGGGTCAGATTTTAAGATCTTTATACTCTTTTATCAAGAATCTTTACACTTTTTCACTCTCGTCTGTCCATTGCCATTTAAATATAATTTTTATTACTGTAACTTCTTCATATGTTCATGGCTGATAGAAATAATTTTTCTTCCTTCCTTTTAGTTTGTAAATTAAATTAGGCCTTTGCAAAAATTTTATCTTTCTTTGTAACATTTTAGAAAACTTGTCAGAATCTTCAAAAATGTGAAAGGAAATGTTGAATTCCCAGGTGTTTCAAGATTTAAAAGAAACAATTTTGCAATGCCACTCAACATCTATTTAACACTGAAAATTTGAGTAACATGTGGGGACACTTGCCATGTGCTAAACACTAGGTTCCAGATAATTTACATAAAGTGTTATATGCATTTTTCATGGAGACTTCATGTGAGTAGCACTACTTTAAAGGATATGCAGAAAGTTAAAGTACTTTGCCAGGGTCACTTTCTTGGTGAGTATCAAACTTGGTAGTCAATCCAACCAGTTTAATTCTAATTCAAGTTCTTGGCCATGAAGTATCTTTTTCAGGTGATTAAACATTAATTGGACCCTGCTACCCTGTAGAGTAGGTTCTGCTTTCTTCAGAAAGCTCGTTGTCAACAATTTTCACGCTTTCTGTGTCCCCAATAGAAGTTATAGCTTTTTTTCTTGGAAATCCCATGACACTTTATCCACATTGCTCTCTGCTGCAACAATGATGGAAAATTTCTTTGGGGCCAGGAGTTCACATAATAAAGATTTAAAATTTGTCATTTTATAACATCTTCGGGGTAAACAGATAACAGAAAACACCCTCAAGGCCTGGCGCAGTGGCTCACTCCTATAATCCCAGCACCTTGGGAGGCCAAAGTGGGTGGATCATCTAAGTTCAGGAGTTCTAGACCAGCCTGGCCAACATAGTAAAGCCCCATCTCTACTAAAAATACAAAAAAATTAGCCAGACGTGGTGGCGAGCGCATGTAATCCCAGCTACTTGAGAGGCTAAGGCAGGAGAATCACTTGAACCCTGGAAACAGAGGTTGCAGTGAGCTGAGGTATGCCATTGCACTCCAGCCTGGGCAACAAGAGCAAAATTCTATTTCAAAAGGAAAAAAAAAAGAAAACGAAAAAAGAAACCCACGAGTTGCCTTGGCTCTGCTTGACTTTGATACTGATTCAGTGACAAGAATTTTAATGTTGAAATTGCATTGGTAAGAGTATAGGAAAAAGAAGAAATGCTTGCCCCAAGCAAAATAGTTTATTCATCTTTAGGAATTTGATTTTCGTTAGTTATTGATATGCTTCTCTGTGTCCTCTTGCTAACCGCATTGAGGACCACCCCATGACTGCCTAAATCATATGCAAATGGGGGTATTATCAGTGCCTTCAATTTCACTTCCCTTTTCTCTGTGAGGCTACATTACATGCTTTGGGCTGGCAGAAATAATAATTGTTGATATGTTCATAAAACATAAGTTGGTCCTTTGTTTTTATAGCAACCAATGTCGAAAAAGTATTCAATTACGTTCACTAAGCTCTGAAAGGAAAAAATTAGAGTAAGTGACTAAAGTTAGGACACATAAAGTCTTTGGTAGCCACATTTCAGCAATACACCAACTCTTAAGTTAGTTGTTAACATAAAAAACCATATCTTCATTTGGTCTAGATCTTATCTCCCCCACAGACTGTAAGCTGCATCTGAGCCTGTGGAGGTTTGTTTCCAGGTTGCACATAATCAGCCAACTTAAATTCCACCTTCCTGACATCTCAATAAGAATATAAAACACATGAGACAATGTTCACAACACAATGTTAAGTGAATCAAGCAGAATGTACATTTGTAATTACTAGAGGCTTCTAAGTATATAGCTATATATATTTATTTATATACACACATTTCTAAACATATGAATAATTGATATAGAAAAACTTTAGGTAGAAATACATCAAAATGAAATAGTGACTAACTCTGGATGGTGGAGTTATAAGTGATTTTAACTTATTTTATGTACTCTTTTTTATTGAGGAATTTTATTTATTGAACATTAAAGTAGAAATGACTGACCGTTGATGAAAGTACATTATTCCTCTTCCATAGTGTGGAGTTTTGCTAAGAAAAAGCTACTAAGCAGGTGCCATGTTTCCCAGATCCTCTTGTATCTAGGTAGCACCTTTTGATTCCATGCTTGCCTATGGAATGTGAGAGAGTGGAAGACATGTAATTAAAGAAGGAACTGTACCTCTCCATCTACTTTTTCCCTCAAAGGGGACTCTGAGATCCTAAAAGTTGACAAAGCCACATGGTAGAAAGAACTTGGGTCCTTGAATTACACCTTGGAAGCTGCCTGCTAAGTAGAACACCTATATTTTCTGATTATCCAATCAAAAATTAATGTTCTGTTGTAAATCAAATTCATTTGCCTGGTTTTCCCTAAGAACAGACCCTATAAAAAAATTATAGGCAGATAGATTTTTAGGAATTTATTGAGAGAGCCAGAGTGAGAGGTCAATGAAGTGAATTAGAGATGGAGAAAAAGGGATTGTAAGGATGTAAGGACACATTGTTGAGGTGACCCTCATTGCAGACAGCTGGTGCACAATCCCACCAGGACTGCTGAAAAGGCACATAAGTTCATCTCAGAACAGTGTACCTGTGGAAAAGAAGGAGGGAGCATTTATACATCTGCTCTCATCTTCAAGTGGTCAAGAGCTGGTCTCCGAGGCATTGATTCTCCGGCTTCCAGGCTGTATATGATTGCACACAGAGTATGTCATACAAGTGTTCCTCACTAAGCAGTCAGAGATGTCCTAGGGTAAAAAGATGGAGGTGCCTAATGCATGTCTGAGGCAAGGTCTTGCTATGTCATCCCTGAAGTAAGCCATTCATGACTGACATGGTGAAGTTCAAAGGCTTTGAAGTGGTATACAAGAAATATACAGGGTCATTGAAAATGATAATTGGTTTATTACGGTATCTAGCCTTGCATTAACTAAAATAAGTACATATTACTCTTACAGTTAGAAAAGTACCACACACACATATTTATATACATATAATGTTTGGTTTTGCAGAATCTCTCAGTATTTTTATGACATTTGCTTTTTTTGATTCACATTGAAAGCATCACTAACAAGTGAGCTACATCAGGCATCTTTTCCTCCTCAGCTATTCAACCACCAAAGTCAATCAGTCCGACGTCTTAATCAGTGATTGGAATGTCCCCTGACTTCACATCTGTTGACTCTGCTTTAGTTGGGTCCTTCATAAGTGCACCCATGAATTGTTGCTAGAGGTTCCAGTCCCCCTACTTATATTTTAATATCTAATATTAAATTGAACTGCAGTAAATCCCCGCTTAAAACCTACTTCAAGGGCTCCCTATTGTCATAAAATTCAAGCTCTTTATGTGGAGTTCTACACACTTCATAATCCAGCCCCAACGCAGATGTCTGACTTCACCTCCCATGCCCTATGCTACACCTGGCACTTAAGGAAGACAATAGTAATTCTCAGGAAACCCCAAGACTTGCCATGCCACCTGATTCTGAGCAGGCCTCTCTACACTGGGTATATTCTCCTCAATTATTTCCCCTAGGGCAGGATTGGCCAACAACAACCCCCTGACCATGAGCTAAGAATGTTTTGTTTCGTTTCGTTTCGTTTTGTTTTGTTTTGTTTTGTTTTGTTTTGTTTTGTTTTTGAGACTGAGTCTTGCCCTGTCCCCCAGGTTGGAATGCAATGGCACAATCTAGGCTCACTGCAACTTCCGCATCCTGGGTTCAAGTGATTCTCCTGCCTCGGCCTCCCAAGTGGCTGGGATTACAGGCATCCACCACCATGCCCAGCTAATTTTTGTATTTTTAGTAGAGATGAGGTTTCACCATGTTGACCTCGCTGGTCTCAAACTCCTGACCTCATGATCCACCCACCTCGGCCTCCCAAAGTGCTGGGATTACAGGCGTGAGATACCGTATCCAGCCAAGAATGTTCTTTAAAAAAAATTTGTAAATGTTTGAAATAAATGTTTAAAAGGTAATATTTTGTGACATGTGAACAATCGTATGAAATTTAAATTTCATTGCCCTTAATACAATTTTTTTCAGAATATGTCCATGCTTGCTTCTTTGCTCATATATTGTCTGTGGCTTTTTTGGTGACCTAACGCAGGGATCCCCAACTCCCAGGCCAAGGACAGGTATGGGTCCATGGTCTGTTAGGAACCAGGCTGCCCAGCAGGAGGTAAGCAGCAGGTAAGCCAGCGTCACCACTTGAGCTCTGCCTCCTGTCAGACAGTGGGGGGCATTAGATTCTTCTAGGAGGAGGAGCATGGACCCTATTGTGATCTGGGCACAGAAGGGATACAGGTTGCTCCCTCCTCATGAGAAGCCAATTAATGCCTGATGATCCAAAGTGGAACAGTTTCATGATGAAATCAGTCCCATCTCCCGTCTGTGGATACATTGGCTTCCACTAAACCATTCTCTGGGAGCAAAAAGGTTGGGAACCGCTGCTCCAAAGCAAGAACTGGGTAGTTGTGACAGAGATCTGCATCCTACAAAGCCCAAAGTATTTATTACCTGGCTTTTTACAGAAAACATTCGCCAAGAACTTCTACTCTTTCTTGTGAAGCCTGCCCATGAAGGGCCATTCCAGATCTCTGTGTCCGTAACATTCAATTCTTACCTACAGAAACATACTTTTCTTACCTAACAGTGAATCATGCATGTACATATCTTCTCTCCAGCCCTGCCTCACGTCTTCTTGGAAGCCAAGATCGTGTCTTATTTATCTCCATCTCCTGGCCACTAACATGGTGCCAAGTACACAATGAGACTGAGCTAATATGGTTGAATTTGTCCAATTCTGAGCCCTGATTCCAGACATCATTGCTTTTTTTCTTTTTGGAAAGTAGGTGGTTAACAGCATGGGCTAGGGAGTTTCACTACATGATTTGATTCTGTATCTGGCACCTAAAGCTGAGCAACCTTAGGCAAATTATCTTAACCTTTCTAAGCCTCCCTATCCTCACTGACCAACAAAGATATAGATGGCAACTATTTCATAGGCTTGTTGTGAGAATTACATGCAAATTACTACTGTTCAACGTGCTAAGCACAGTGCGAGTGCATAGTACATTTCCAGTTAATATTAGCTATTATGATGATATTTGCATAGTTCCTAAAGCTTAAATGAAATCCTGGGGTCTCCTGAGAGACATTTGCTGACCAAACAATATCCCCTGCATGCACAGCTGGACGGCGTTACTTGTTTTTCAGCTATTTTAATGCGCACATTTGTTGTTAAATGAAATGATGTCTTTGTAGGGGCAAGGGAAAAGACCGACTTGAAAACACAGTCTTTTCATTTCATCTAAGAATCTCCCTCAATCTTGTTTTGCCTACATCTATCTTCTTCCCGCTGGGTTTGTTTTCCCTTTCTCTCCGTATTTCTTTCTGCCGGCTATGTCTCTCACTGCTTTCTCAACTAGTTTGATTACTTCATTCTGCTTTTTCATCCCTTTCAGCCTAACTTCCTTCCTCCCCACCTTGGGTGTCTTTCCTTTACTGTATATAGATTTTACTATTTCCCAGCTTTTTTCTCTTTTTCCTCCCCCTTCACTTTTTAAAAATTTGTGACTCCCCTTTTCTATTTACCCTCCTGTTCCCTCTCTCTCTCCTGTCTGTTTTTACTTTCTGCCTCTCATTTTGTCTTATAACTCTTCCTTTGTCTTTGAAATACAGGTTTTCCTTTCTTCTTTCCTTTCTTTCCATCCTATTTTCCTCTCATTTTGCTTTATTTCTGTCATCTCCTTATTATATCCCCGGCTTTTCTTTTTTCTTCTTCTTCCTTGTTTCTGCCTCCTCATGCCACCTACACTGGTTTCTCTCCCTGGGTCCTGTGTGGGATAGAGGCTGCTCTGGCTTCCAGATGGCCAGTAGATCAACAAAAAGCTATTAGTCCCCGAGCAGAGGAAGAAGTCAAGCTGTTTGAGAGATTTTGGTGCTTTGGGAGAATCTCAAGGCCAGGCAGAAAATGAAGTGGTCAGGAAGGAAGAGGAGGTGGTGTGTCACAGAACAAAAATAAAATAGGTGAGAAAAAATGAGACGGAAAAACAAAGATTTACGACACAAGAGAATTTAGTTGGAATGAGATTGTCATCAGATCAGCTGGGAGGAGAAAACGGAAAAACAAGCTTGTTAAAGTGAATTCTTTGTCATAACCATGAGCTTTTATTCTCAGCTTGCCTGCCTGGCTTCTCAACAGTGTTTTCTTCTTTCATAACCATTTTGTGTGATCCTTTTCTTCTTACCATACATCACTATTTACCCAGTCCTACCAGATTCTCATTTACTGACTGATTTTCTTGAGTACTTTTGAGTTCTAAACCAAGAGTTTAGAAATAGATCAAGTAGTATAAATGTTAGAAGTGCATATTCAGGATTCAGACAGAACTTAGAATTGGGATCCAAAAATCAGGCTCTTTTTGTTATGCAAGAATACTTTAAAATTACTTGTATCTATGACTGAGCACAAGTTTTGGAACAGATTAACTTGAATTATAACCCTGTTTCTCCACTGCTAGCTTTGTGATCTTTGCAATTAGTTAACTTTTCTAATCTTATGCATTTTTATCACAATGATAACAATACTTACTTTCATAGGTAGGTTTGAGGTGATGAATAAATGAAATAATTGAGGGCAAGTAAGTGCAGCAGGAAGGTAATCCAGTCAAGCACTCTTAATGTATGTTGGCTCATTATTACTATTTTAATAAATAGGCCCATCACCCCTATAATATGAGTTGAGGCCAGCTTTTCTGGATTACTTTCCTGCTACCACTCCAGATCAAATGCTCTTTGGTGCTACAAGGATTGCCTCCTTGTTAAGATTCACTTGCTTAGGTTGGTGCCCAGGAAACACCATGATTTGCTCAGCAGAAAGATGTGTGTTTTGGCAGAATTCAAAATTATGTTAAACCATACCCACCCGCCCATTTCTATATCCTCCCCTTCCTCCTGGTTCCTACCAGGGAAGGAGAAAAGAAAGGTTGAGCCATCTTCCAAGAGACCCAGCACACTCTGTGAGTTCACCACTCGAAGCTTAAATAGCTATCTAGAATTCAACATGCATCAAACAAACTCCACCCTTCCATCCCGTTAGAGGATTTTGACTCCCGATGAGAATCTCATCATAAAAACCATTTCTTTCCATCTCTCTCCTTTCCACCACCGACTCCACCATCCCCACAGCCCGCCATTTGGAAACATTCTTTACACCCACTCCATGTTTTTGACCCTGGTATTAGGAGGGAAAAACAGTGCTGGAAATCTCCAAAGGTAATTTCACTGAGTCCTGCATGCATCATTTCAATACAAAGGGGCAGCAGCCTGTAAACCAAAGGGACACAGAAAGGTTTACTGCACACTTGCCAACCTGGGATGCTGCAGATGACTCTCAGCAAGTTCCTCTTTATGCTTTACCTCAGTTTCCTTGACAGCACAATGGAAAAGAATCTTTGGAGTTGTTCCTGGATCCAGCATGACATATTCAGAATTCTAAGCTCTATTGTGGTGAATGCAGATATCCACAGAGTCTTTGTTTTTACTTCCTGTGTCCATTACCTGAATACTAGTATACCTAAAAACTTCACCAATTCTGTCCTGTTTCCCAACTTTAGGACATAAAAATTCCAAAAGCACGCATGCCCAAAAAGCGCTATATGGAAGAACCACTTTCCTGAGAAATAATAGCAGCTGTGTGTGACAGTGAGTTATAACTCCAATACCAAGCCATTGAATTTTAAAAATAAAGATGTTGGGCCCTGGCACAGTAGCTCATACCTGTAATCCCAGCACTTTGGGGAGCCAAGGCAGGCTGATTACTTGAGGCCAGTAATCCAAGACCAGTCTGGCCAACATAGTGAAACCCCATCTCTACCAAAATTACAAAAATTAGCCGGACATGGTGGTACACACTTGTAATTCCAGCTACATTGGGAGGCTCAGGCACGAAAATTGCTTGAACTCAGGAGGCAGAGGTTGCAGTGAGCTCATGCCACTCTACTCCAGAATGGGCCACAGAATGAGACTCTGTCTCAAAAAACAAAAACAAACAAACAAACAGAAAAGATGTTGGAGTTACCATTTTTCAGTTTTCAACTATAAAAAAATTCTGAAAAATGACTTTGCAGAGAAAAAATTAGGGGTGCTATATAGTTTGGTTATTTGTCCCAGTCCAAATCTTATGTTGAAATATAACCCCGAATGTTGGAGGTGGGGCCTGGTGGGAGGTTTTTGGATCATGGGGGTTGATTTATCATTAATCAGTTGGGCTACCCACTTGGTGATCTTTTAGATCTCACTCTGCCTTCTCATAAGATCTGGGTGTCTAAAAGTGTATGGCGTCTCTCCCTCCTCTCTTTCTCACTTGCTCCTGCATTCACCATGTGACATGCCCCCTCCCACTTCACCTTCCACCATGAGTAAAAGCTCTCTGAGGCCTCCTCAGAAGCCATGTGACGTCAGCACCATGTTTATACAGCCTGCAAAACTGTGAGCCAACTAAATCTCTTTTCTTTCAAAAATACCTTTTCTCGGGTATTTCTTTATAGCAATGCAAGAATAGTCTAAGACAGATGAAGAGATGAGAAAGGGAAAAAAGGAGTTTGGGTAATAATATTCTGACAAGCAACCAAGGTAATCCAATGCAGGCATGGGTCTCTCTTCCAGTATATATTTTACTCTGACTGTCTCTTTTAGCTAGGAATTGTAATTTCATCAGAGGGGCCTCTCACATGTTGAAAAGTAGATACCTGTTGTAATGGTGGCTGCATATCTCCAAATGAAACACTAGGCAATGAAAGGGAGAACACAGTTGTAAACAAAGGGACTTAATTATAGCAAATAATTTTATGTTCTAGAAGGAAAAATACATTTAAGGTGATAAAGAGAAGACAAAGAGGGGTGGTTAATAAAATTTTTAAAAAGGAAGAAATAGGAGAGGAATCTCACAAGGTAAAAATTGTGGCATAATAGAAAAGAGCATTGGATTGGGAATAAAGAGACTTGGCATCTAATCGAAATGGTACAAACTACCTCATGATGCTGTGAGCCTCTATGAACTTTGGTAGACTCATGTGTAAAAGAAAGAAACAAACAGCTGTTCTTACCCTTCCCATGATAAAATGTTGCTGTGAGAATCAAATGAGATCAGAGCAATAGAGGTGCTTTGTTAACTGTACCCACCTAAGGGACATTTTTATTATAAAATTTTGGATTCATTCTAAGTTTACTCATGTGTGGTACATCCCAGAGAGTCAGGGTCTTGGCTCTCTGAATGAAATCACAATCTGTGAATGAGTCTTCTTAATCTTCTTCCTGTGGCAGTCTTTCTTTTGCCTGAGAAAAAGACTCTGGAGGACTAGAAGTCACTAGGTTTGATGGAATTAAGGGATAGACCTAAGACACTCCCTCTGTTTTTCTCTGCTTGAAGGCCATTGCTCAGGAGGAGGCATGGGCTTGTTTTTTAGGCAATCAGAGCAATGGATCATATTGCTTCTTTTCTGTGCTGGTCTAGAGGCTTTATTGATAAACAGAAACATGGCCTTTTCTCCCATCTGACAGTAGGAAAATTCTTATAATATAGTCATAGTGTGATAAATACCATTTGAAGTAATGTTCTCCAGCAACCTCACATTACTGGAAGTCCCCGCCAACCATTTTTAACAATGTAACTATATATACATATTTCTCACTGCTGATTGGATTAAACAGAAATACCTGCTCAAAACTGGTCTAGTTATAGTTTCTTCCTGAGAGTTTGAGGTGGAGAGAGAGAGAGAGAATTTTTGGTTATTAGGACTGTAAATCCAGATTCTATGATGACATGGGCATCTTTCTCTTTCTTAGTCTTTCTAAGTATATTGAAAAAGTGGGGAAAGTTACTGGGCTGAGAGAAGATAAAACAAATCAAGATAAAATTCACATGGTTAATTTCACCTGAGTCCCAGTATCATGCTGTCTCAGCTGAATCTTTACCTCAAGGAAACATAACTCTCTTTTTATGCTTATAGTAAGGCTTCTTTTTCTTTAAGTTACCTAGAATTAGTTACTGAGTCTGGAAGCCAAATAAATAATTTTTTCACAAATTCATATCAATTGTATGCAAAGATATCTGAGATTAGGAACTAAGCAGCATGAGTTCTAGTCTTGACTCTCATGCAATATTTACTGTGTATGTTAGCCCATTCTTGCATTGCTATAAACAAATACCTGAGACTGTGTAATTTACAAAGAAAAGACGTTTAGTTGGTTTACGCTTTTTCAGGTTATGCAAGCATGGCACAGGTATCTATTCAGGTTCTTGGGAAGCTTCAGGGAGCTTTTACTCATGGCAAAATGTGAGGCAAGAGCAGGCATCTCATGTGACAGAGCAGGGGGGTGGGGGGAGGTGACACACACTTTTAAATCACTGGATCATGTGAAAACTCACTCATTTTGGTGAGGACAGCACCAAACCATAAGAGATCCTTCCCCATGACTCAAACACCTCCCACCAGATCCCACCTCCAACACTGGGAATCACAATTCAACATGAAATTTAGGGGAGAGATATATCCAAACTATATCATTACACCCTGGACCCCCGTATCTCATCCTTTTCACATTATAAAATATAATATTACCTTCCCCAAAGTGCCCCAAAGTCCTAAATCATTTAAGAATTAATTCAAAAGTCCAAAGTTTCACCTGAGACAAGATAAATTCCTTCCACCTATGAACTTGTATAATCAAAAATAAATTAGTTACTTCCATAATGCATGGAAGTACATGCATTGGGTAAACATTCCTGTGCCAAAAGGGAGAAATTGGCCACAAGAAAGTGGCTGTAGGTCCCATGCAAGTTTGAAACCCAGGGTAGTCATTCAATCTGAAAGCTCAAAAGTGATATATTTTGACTTCATATCCCACCTCCAGGGCACAGTGGTACAAAGGGTGAGCTTTCAAGGCCTTGGGCAGCCCCACCCCTGTGGTTTTGCAGGGTTCAGTACTTGCAGCTGCTCTCACAGGTGCCTAGAGTTTTTTCCAAGGACAGGGGCCAACTGCCAGATGCCAGGGGATCTACCATTTTGTGGTCTGGAGGACAGTGGCCTCCTTCTCACAGCATTACTAGGCAGTGCCCCAGTGATGACTGTGTCAGGGTTCCAAACTCACATTTCTCCTCCATACTGCCCTAATATAGGTTTTCAGTGAAAGCCTGCACTTACATGGCACAGACATTTGTTTGGTTTCCTAGGAGGCCTCAGGGTTTTACTCATGGTGAAATGTGAAGCATGGGTAAGCACATCACATGGCAAAAGCAGGAGTAAGAGAGAAAGAAAAAGTGCCACACTTTACAGCACGCAGATCTTTCAAGAACTCATGAACTATCACAAGGACAGCACCAAACCAAGAGATCCACACCAATGACCCAAACATCTTCTCCCAGGCCCCACCTCCAACATTAGGGATTACGCTTCAACATGAGATTTGGGTGGGGACAATTATCTAAACTCTATCACTATGCAATAGTTGGAAAGCTGATTACATTTCTTGAGCCTCAACACCATCACCTACAATCAGCAAAAATATTCTTGAGTTACATCAAGGCTGGTTGAAGAATAATGGATTTAGAAGAGTTTTATAAATTATGCAACATTAAAAAATTATAAAATATATGTGTTTTGATTTTCTTTTAAATGCAACTTTAGCCTAAATCAGAGGTTTTCTAACCTCAGGTTCTAAATTATATTTTGAATGTTATTTTGTACAACATTTAAACTATATCACACACACACACACACACACACACACACACCCTTCTTTAAAATGTCCTGAACTTTCTTGTCATTGTTCATGCCTATGCTATCTCTCCCACTTGCGCTAGTGTCTCCATCACTGCTTCCCCAATCATCAGCATACATTTTTTTTTGTCCAAGTCATTTCTGTGCTCTCATTCTGAAGAAATAACTCCAATGCCCTAGCCTATATGATTGCTTCTTAAATACACCCAGTGCAAACACTTGCCATCTACTTGAAAACTTGGGCACGTTATGACACATCTAATAGCCTGCCTGGTAAAGTAGTCTGTGTCATCAACTTAGGGTGAAAAACCTGGGTTTTAATCTTGGCCCAGTCTCTCATAAGCTGTATAATTTGAGGAAGTTCTTTTGTTTTCTTTTTTCTTTAACTGTTCCAAGCAAGTTTCCTCATTGAAAGAAATAAGAATGATAATAGAACTTACCTCGTGAGCCTGTTGTGAGGCTAAGATAGGGGAGGGATAGCATTAGGAGAAATACCTAATATAGATGATGGGGTAATGGATGCAGCAAACCATCATGGCACGTGCATACCTGTGTAACAAACCTGCACGTTCTGCACATGTACCCCCAAACTTAAAGTATAATTTAAAAAAAGAAAGAAAAAGGAATGCAAAATATTTAGTACATAGTAAGTAACAAATTATTGCTATTATGACAATTTCTGTGCCAGTTCTGCTTGGTTTTCATGAGCTTAATTCTTTGTTCTTCCATGTCTCTGTTCTTTGGAATAGAGCCCTGTATACTGCATGGTTCAGAATCTCATATGAAGTAATATATAGATATTCAAACAACAGGAACACTGAAATGGTATTGGAGGGTGAGTGGAGGGGAGAATCCAGAATATTTCTCCTTCAACACCCACCTCCACCCGCACCTTAGGTGATGTGTATATTCGTGGCTGGTTCTCCTTTGTTTCTCTGTTTAGTCCACTGGACAAATTTCATGTGGTTCTATGTGACCTTGTCTCAGAATTTAGCGATATCACTTTTTCTCCTTTCTCTTTAAAGCTTAGGGATGGTTGTATAGTTCAGCTTTTGATAATCTTGGGATGCCTCCCCGACCCTCATTGTCTTCTTATCTCTTCCATCACTTGTGTAATAAATTCCCTGTACTATGTTTCCTCTCAGAATAGTTTTTATTTTCCTAGTTGATCCCTCATTAACACAGGCCGCCTCTACCCACATTTTAGACAGACTGCAAATTTATTTTAAATAGAACATACATCTACATTTACTAGATTTTCTTACAGAAAGGTACATACTTGGGTAATGCTAAACACGTACTTATTGAATTCAATATTTGTATGATATGGGGCAAGGCACTTAACATTTTCAGACCTCCATTTCTCTAGTTATTATATAAGGGAGTTTGGCTAGTACATCTTTCATGGTCCTATTATCTCTGAAACTCATTTAAAACAACACACAGTGATTTACCAGCTTCTGACTGTCCCTTCTGTCAATTGTGTCACCCTACTCCTGAGGCTAGGTCTGAGCCTAGAAAACTGGGTAAGCAATATCTCCATCTATTCTCTGATGCCCATGTACTAATGATCAGGAGTGAGGTTCAAGATGATCATGGATTGTAGACTCTCTTTTATGTAGTGTGCTCCTTTTATTCCACCCTAGATGTAATAAGGACTTTATGCATCAAATTCAGTTCCATCTCATTTCATTTGTCATGTTAATTTTGTCTTAATTTTTTCATTTATTCTGCCAAGTCTATAGGCAAAAATTGCAGAATTTGAAAAACCTATTAAGTAAACCCAACTTTTATTAATTCAGGGTGTTATGGTACAGATACAGGACCAAATGCAGTCTGAAGTTTACCTAGCAATGCCTTGTATCTTCTGGATTCTAAATAACTAGACTTCATAAATCAGGCAACATAAGTTTCTTCTTTTTAATATACATTTACGCTAAATCCAGAGTTGCAAACACATGTCATTCAGGCTGTTTTTTTCAGTGCCTATTGTATTCCAATCAATCGAAGCTCATTCTCAGGGTAAACTGCATTGTCTTTTCTTGTAAGTATTTGCTCTTGCTTCGTTTTGTCTTTTCATGATATGGCCATGGCCGTGGTTGCTGCCTCCCAATATCCATGTTTCTCCCTTTTCATTGTGAAACAGCCATGGGTTTAGAGGAGATTAAGTGCCCCAGCTTTTCTTGTACTATTTAAAATTTACCTAATCTGATAAGGAACCCCCACTCCATTGTTATGGTGACTAATTTGGGTAACAGAGGCTTAAGCCAGTCAGAGGACATCATGCCCATCGCCAGTAACATTGATATAAAAGTGATATGTGATTAAAGTTGAATCATTGAATCACGAGAGAAGATTTTCTAAGGGCTTTATAGAAATAGTTACTTGCCCTTTCTGGCAAGCTATCCAAAATCAACCCACTAGTAGCTACTGGGAAATTATAGCACAAGAAGCAGCTTAATAATCCCGACCCCAGGATTGAAGCCAACCTTATAATAATGTTGAAATTGGCATAAATGAAGGCAGAGTAGAGAGATAGAAGAAAGCTACTTGCTTAGAGAGACCCCTGAGTTACAGAGTGAAACACACTGAAGACCATCCTGCTTTTGATATCCACTTTATGTGGTCATAAATAAGTCCTTTTTGTTGTTTGAGTCACTTTGAGAAGACTGTTACTAAAAGCCAAGTTTAACAACACATGCAACCTCAGACTCGGGTAAGTTCTGCTTCAGCCACTACCATCTCCTACATAAAGTCTCCAACTCCATCTCTCAGATCACATCAGGCCCATTTTTCTTCTTCATTGTTCTTACTTTAATGCTCTTCCTACAGATCTTTACCACCTCCCAGCAGCTGATTCACCTTCACAGCTGATTTTCATTTGTTTTACTGCTCTTCATAAGCTGTCACTTATTACCTTTTTTTTTTTTTTTTTGTGAATACGTGTGTGTGTGTGTGTGTGTGTGTGTGTTTTTTTTTTTGTATTCTAATACTCAGTAGGAATGTCCTTTGGAGAGAAGAAGAAGGTAGTTTCATATGGGCTCTGATTTAAATTTCAGAGTTGAAGCCTTGGGGTCAAATTGCCTGAACTGACAATTCATTATTTTCCTTTTCTTCTTTTGTATGCTGTTTTAAATGAGTTTCAGAGATAATAGGACCGTGAAAGATGTACTAGCCAAACTCCCTCATATAATAACTAGAGAAATGGAGGTCTGAAAATGTTAAGTGGCTTGCCCAATATCATACAACTGGGGATCTTGAGGAAAGATTGTAGCTCAGGTATGCTGACTCCCAGTCAGTGCTTTCATTCTGACCTCATGCCCACTCACCTTCACAACATAGCATTTTACTGGGGGCTTTAGTTGCAGCTATCCTGCACAGAGCTCTGAGATTTGGCTACTCTCAGACGGCACATCGAGTAGAGACAGAAATGTTGCTGCTGTCATTCACCCACTGGACAAAGACCTGGTCAAGCATCCTGACAGGTTCAAGATTCTCCCATAATTCCCCAGATCAAGAACTATGGTGCCTGTCAGGCTGCTGTTGACAGCAGGGGAGGCCAGAGTGGTTCAGAGTTTCGATCCAGTCAGATCTATTTTCAGAATGATAATGTGAAGTGAATTTTCTAAGAAATTGGTGAAAGAGTATCAAAGAAAATTTTAAAGCTATCTTATTTTATCTTAAAATCCAAAACTCTCCAAAGATTCCTGAAAAGCCTTATTTAAGGCCATTGAGGCTTAGGGAGGTAATGTATCTAAATGGTTAAAGACCTTACACTCTGAAGTTAAACCCCCTGGTTTGTAGCCATCTCTGACACTTCTTAGTTCCATAACTTAGTTCATTAACTTCTCCAAGCCTCAGTTTCCTCCTCTGTAAACTGGGGACTAGAGTGGCACCTGATTCATAGAATTTCTAGGACTATTAAGTGAGTTAATTTAGGTAAAATGCTTAGAATCATGTCTGGCATATTGCATACCTAAATATGTTATTACTAATAATATCATCATCACTTTCTTTATCATCATTTTCATCATATCCAATGTGTTTGTATTTTGCAAGAAAGATGGAAGATCATATATAAATGTTGTATATGAGTGAAAAAGAAAGTGAAGAGGTGAATAAATGTGAGAATCGGGGAAAGTAGAATAAAAAGCATATAAAGAAAGATGAAGGGGAGAATAAGGAGATATGGGAGGTAGGAGGGAGAAGGGAGTGGCTCATTTGTTCTACTCACATACATTGAGGACCAATATTTGACCCAGGTACAATGTTTGTTCCAGGAGTAAACCTTCTTCCTAACTGAACAAAAACAACAACAAAAAGATGAGATATTACTGTCTCTGCCTTTATAAGAAAGAAAAAAAAATAAACAAACACAAAAATGTAATCATAACTTTCTGTAAATGATACGTTATGTGGTCAAGGTAGGCATTTCCGAGGAAGGGACATTCACCAAGAGTTTTTTATAACCTAAGTATCAGGCGTATGTGCATACATTATTACAATATCTATTTATACATGTAGTGTTTCATTCATTGCTTTATTCATTCAGCCTTCATTTTGTAGTAACTATATCCCAGATCTTTTGCATCATGCTTGGTGTATACTGTTAGGATACAGAAAGGCATCTGTGTAAAGAAATAAGTATCATTAAATCTGATGAAGAGTTATGAGGTGATACACAAAAAGGTGGGAAATATTTTAAGGAGATCATCAGTGAAAAAGATTCAGAAGAAAAATAGTGGATTTTTTTTGTTGTTTGTGCATGTGTGTGTGTGTGTGTGTGTGTGTGTGTGTTTATCATCAACTCTGTGCCAGCCACTCTGACAATTCACAGATGCCATCTCATTTGTAAAACCATCTCATTTGGGAAGTCATGAAGATCCCAAAATTCAATATAGAGAAAGGGCTGGAGGCCAGGTTCAGAGTCTTTCTGTTCTAGGATAGTACATGGCACTGGGCAGGGGAGGGTTTCAGTGGAAATTGCCTTGCCAGTAAAAGGACAGAAAATAGCACCCTTGGCTGCTGCAGAAAGAACCTGTTCCAGTTTGTCCCTACAGAGAGGGTAGAACTCTGCCATTAGACAGAGTGGTGCAGAGAACTTTACACTATGCTGCCACCTCTCATGCCTACAGCAATCAGGCTCTTCTACTTCATTTCTTTCTTCTGGCTTCTCAGCCAAATCATGCCAGCTCTTTTCAAAGACTCGTAAAGTTCCAGCTCTTTATAAAGCTGATGTCAGATAAAGGGGCTGGTGGACTTACTGTTGAAAAACTACCATATTAGGCTTGTGGTGGGTGTCTGGACTGGAAAACTAGAGGGAAACTGAATCTTAGTGGCATGGACCCATTCATGGGTGGGTTGTAGTGCGTACACTTCTACTGAAATTCAGGCCTGATTGTGTGAGCATGTGTTCATGCGCATTTCTGTAAAAAGTGAGGATTTGTAGCTATTATCAAATTTTCCAGGAATCAATGACAATAACATGCCTAGTAATTAAATGTTGATCATATATCCACCTTTTAGACTAAGACCATTGTTTGACTAATAGACCAGGTCATGTTTACAAACAAGCAGAAATGAAAGAGAACATCTGTTCATCAAATATGTGAATTAGTACTGTACTAAACATATTATCATAGGTGAATATAAAAAATAAAAGCTTATTTTCCTCATTTCCAAGCTTTGGAAATACCAACAGACAGATTGAGTAAGGTCACACAGTACAAGGTTGAACAAAAAGTAGAATACAGATGTCCAGGCTTTCAGGATTATATATTTTTTAAGTTTTTAACATTCTTTCATCTTCAAAGGATTAAAGTTATAAACAATTTTTTCTATGGGAACTATAAAAACTGAGGAATCTATGACTTTAGAGTAGCATGAATAAAGGATGAACATATTTCTCTCACTTAAATATGTTGTAAATACTGCTTCAAATACATTGTATTCTGATACTTTATCAACATAATAAATATGCTGTATGTGCTGATAAAGAGCAAATTTTACTCTAAAACTATAATATGAATATAAAGGAATCAACCTGAGTATGGCAATAAGGTACCATTATGCCACTCAGAAAGCTGGAGTATGACTAAGCTTGGTAAGTTCTGAGATTTTGAAAGTACTAATCTGGGCTAGAGAAGGCTCTTCCTATAGTCTAATCAACATCATGAAGCCTGTTTTAAGGATGAAGAGAACTTTTTAATATATTATTCTTGCCCTTTCTTTCTTATTCCTCTTATTTACTGAGTTGCCCAGGCTTTCAGATAGCATAAAAACAACATAGAATTCAAAGGAAATGGGCTTTAAATGTTGGAGACATCATTTCATTTTAGTACTAATAAGAATAAAATATGAAAGCTTATATTTGTAGCAGTTTTTTTGTGTCTGAAAGTGGGCAAAACTTTATATACATTATCTCATTTAATTATCATAGTAAACCATCACAGTTGATTATTCTAATTTTATATGCTTGGAAATTAATACTGAAAATTTGGACAGGGTATCCAAGACAAGATGGCTAATGGGATGCTGCTAGGAGAATGTCTCTCACCAGAACAGGCCAAAATATCCAGCAAACCAGCATACTCGGAACAGATCACGTGAAAGAATGAACTAAAAGAGGTTAGAGAGACAACCCAGACACCAGGACAAAAGGGAGAGGAAGCTGGGAATCCTTCATGGGGTTGCTGAATGTGGAACATGATCGACCTGGAGGGAGCAGGGCTGTCTTTCCTGCAGGAGCAGAACGAATCTGATCTGTGAAACCCACTGTCAGCCAGCCCCTGCCTAGCCAGGTCTGCATGCAGCACAGCCTTAACTACCCCACCAGAGCACTTTTGCCAGTGTCTACCACCATAGCATTTTTGCCCAAGCCCCCCTGCTGCCCAACCAGATCACTTTTGCTGACCGCCTCCCACCTGAATGTGTTCTCCAGCAACCCTATCACTATGCCCTTGGAGCACATTTGCCTTTGGCACCCCTGATGATCACATTAAGCACTTCATGCCTGTAGCATACCTTCCGCCCCTGCTGGAGTGCTTCCTTCCCCCAGTGCCCCTGCCACCACTGCCATGCTTCGCATCTATGGTGCCCCCACTACCCCTTCTGGAGCACTTATGCTCATGACCCCCAACTCTCCTCTACAGAGTGCTGTTGCCAGCAGTCTGGGAGCATCCTAGCCCCTCAAGTTTAGATAGTACTCAGCCTTGATGAGCTAAACGACAAAGCTACAGATCTGGTTCCAGCTACCCAGGGTTAGAGCATGCAACCTGGGACTGCAGAGCTGAGCCTGGGCTCCCCTGAAAACATCCAGAAACAGAGTCATTCAACTATATCAAATTTCCACCACAGTCAAACTCTCAAAACTGGGCTTGATGGCTCACACATGTAATCATAGCACTTTGGGAGGCTGAAGTGGAAAAATCACTTGAGCCAGGAGTTTGAGATGAATCTGGGCAACATAGTAAGACCCCATCTCTACAAAAAATTTTAAAAAATTAGCCAGGCATGGTGGCACATGCCTGTAGTCCCAGCCACTTGGGAGGCTGAGGTGAAAGGATCACTTAAGCCCAGGAGATCAAGGCTTCAGTGAACCATGATCATGCCACTGTACTCCAACCTGGGTGTCAGAGTAAGACCCTGTCTCAAAAAGAAAAGAAAGAAAACTCAAGGGAAATAAAGGTCATAAAAACAGAAAACCAAAAAGTCCCACTGGAAGAACAGCAACTTCAAAGGATAAATAAATATCAGCCCTCACAGATGAAAAAGAACCAGCACAAGAACTTTGACAACTCTAAATGCCAGTGTCTTCTTATATGCAAATGATCACACTAGCTCCCTAGCAATGGTTCTCAAGAAGATTGAAATGATTGCAATGCCAGACATAGATTTTAGAATCTACATGGCAGTGAAGCTCGTTAAGACGTAAGAGAAGATTGAAACCCAATTCAAAGGATCAATGAAATGATCCAAAAGTTGAATAATCGCATAACCATTTAAAGAAGGACAAAACTAAATTTTTGGAAATAAAAAATTTACTACAGGAATTTCAAGATACAATTGGAAACATTATCAAAAGAATAGACCAAGCTGGGGAAAGACTCTCAGAAGTGGTAGGCTGCTCCTTCAAAGAAACAAAGGCAGATAAAAATAAAATAAAAAATAATTTAAAACCAGAATAACACCTCTGAAAAATCTGGCATTATGTAGAGACCAAACCAATGACTCATTGACATTCCTAAAATAAAAGGAAGGAGAGCAAGCAACTTATAAAACATATTTGAAGGTACGTCCATGAAAAATTTTCCAATCCCTTAGAGAGGTCAACAAACAAACTTAGTAAATTCACAACACCCTTGTGAGATACTATGCAAGATGACCGTCTCCAAGGCACAGAGTCATCAGATCCTCCAAGGTCAAAGCAAAGGAAAAACATTGTAAAGGCAGCTAGAGAGAAGAGGTAGGTCACTTATAAAGGGAACTCCATTACACTATTGGTGTACCTGACAGTGGAAGCCTTATAAACCAGAAGAAAATGGGGGCCTATTTTTAACATCCTTGTGGAAAATAAATTCCACCCAAAATTTCATATGCCTTCAAACTAATCTTCATAAGTGAAGAAGAAGTGAAATTAATTTCAAATAAGCAGATGCTTAGGAGATAATTTACCACTAGACCTACCTTACCAGAAGCCTTAAAGGGAGTGCTAAACATGGTAATGAAAGAATGATACTTCCCTTCACAAAAACACATGGAAGCACGAAGCCCATTGACATGATAAAGGAGCCATACAATCATGTCTACATAATAACCAGCTAAAAGCACAATGACAGAATCAAATCTTTACATATCAATATTAACACTGAATGTAAATGGGCTAATTGTCCCCACCTAAATGGCATATAGTGGCAAATTGAATAAAGAAACAAGGCCCAACTCTCTACTGTCTTCATGAGATTCATCTCACAAGTAACAACAACCATAAGCTCAAAGTAAAAGGATGGAGAAAAATCTATCAGGTAAATGGAAAACAAAATAGATCAGGAGTTACTATTTTTAGATCAGATGAAACAGATTTTAAAACAACAATGATCAAGACGGACAAAGAAAGACATTTCATATGATAAAGGGCTCAAGCCAACAAGAAGACTGAACTATCCTAAATATATATGCAACCAACATTAGTGCACTAAGATTCATAAAACAATTCTTAGACATCTATAATGAAACTTAGACAATCACACAATAACACTGGAGGACTTCAACATCCCATTGGCAGCATTAGACAGATTATCAAGGCAGAAAACTAACAAGAACATTCTGGACTTAAACTAGATACTTGACCAATTAGATCTAATAGGCAGCTACAGAATACTCCACTTGACAACAACAGAATATACATTCTTCTCATCTGCACATGACACATACATACTCTAAGACTGATCACAGCTGAGTTATAAAGCAAGTCTCAACAAACTAAAATATCATACCAACTCTCGGACCACAGAGCAACAAAAATATAGATCAATACCAAGAAGATCTATTAATACAATACAATAATTTATAGAAATTAAATAACTTCCCCCTGAATTACTCTTGGGTAAATAATGAAACTAAGGAAAAATTAAAAAAAAATTATTTGAAATGAATGAAAACAGAGTGACAACATACCTGAATTTGAGAACACAGCAAAAACAATATTAAGAGGAAATTTCATAGCACTAAATCCCTACATCAAGAAGTTAGACAAACCCCAAAATAACTACTTACTATGCCACCTAGAGGAGCTAGAAAAACAGAAGCAAGTCAGCCCCAAAGCTAGCAGAAGAAAATCTATACAAAAGATTATTGAAATCAAAACTAAGTTCTTTGAGGGACTGAACGAGATTGATGGACTAGCTAGATTAATAAAGAAATTAAGAGAAAATATTCAAATAAATACAATCAGAAACAACAAAGAGGACATTACCACCAACCACACAAAAATACAAAAAAAAAATTCTGAGACTAACAAACACTCTATGCACAAAAGCTAGAAAACATAGAAGAAATTGAAGAATTCCTGGAAACATAAAACCTCCCAAGATAAAACCAGGAAGAAATTAAAATCCTGCACAGACAAATAACAAATTCCAAAATTGAATCAGTAATAGAAATCCTACCAACCAAAGTCCTGGACCAGACGACTTCACAGCTGAATTAAACCAGAAATACACAGAAGACCCTGTACAAATTCTACTGAAATTATTCAAAATTCGAGAAGATGTGAATCCTCCCTAACTCATTCTACGTAGCTATCATTATTCTGATAACAAATCCTGACAAAGAAACAGCAAAACATGAAAACTTTATCCTGATATCTCTGGTGAACACAGTTGCAAAAATTTTCAGCAAAATACTAGCAAATCAAGTCTAGCGGCACATCAAAAAGTTAATTTACCACAGTTAAGTAGTCTTTATGCTTGGGATGCAGGATTGGTTATGTGATCCACCACATAAATAGAATTAACAACCAAAATCATGCAATCATAACATTAAATACAGAAAAATCTTTTAATAAAATTTAATACTCCTTCATCTTGAAAACTATCAACAAATTAGGAATTGAAGAAACATGCCTCAAAATAATAAAAGCCATCTATGACAAACCAATAGCCAACATCATACCAAATGGGCAAAAGCGGAAAGCATTCCCCTTGAGAATCCAAATGAGACAAAGATGTTCACCCTCACCACTCTTATTCAACATAGTAGTGGAAGTCTTAGCCAGAGCAATCAGGCAAGAGAAAAAATGCAAGGCATCCAAATAGAAAGAGACGAAGTCAAAATATCTCTTTGTAGACAATATGATAGCATATCAAGAAAACCCCATAGACTACCAGAAGACTTCTAGAACTAATAAATGACTTCAGCACTTTCATGATACAACACCTGTGTACAAAAATCCATAGCATTTCTATATAGCAGTATGATCCAAGCTCAGAGCCAAGCCAAGAAAAACAATCCCATTTGTAATGGCCACAAAAGAGAATAAAATACCTAAAAATACAGTGAACAATGGAGGTGAAAGATTTCTACAACAGGAATTAGGAAAAAACTGGTGAAAGATATCAAAGATGACACCAACAAAAGAAAAACAATTTCATGCTCATTTATAGGAAGAGTCAATATTGCTAAAATGGCCATACAGTCCAAAGCTATTTATGGATTCAGTGCAAATCCTATCAAACTACCAGTGATATTTCACAGAGAATTAGAAATACTACTCTAAAATTCATGCAGAACTAAAAAACCCTGATTCACCAAAGAAGTCCTAAGCAAAAAGAACAAGGCAGAAGGTATCATATTGCTTGACTTAAAACTATACTACAAGGTCACAGTAACTGAAACAGCATGGTGCTGGTACAAAAACAAACACATCAACAAACTGAACAGGATAAAGAACCCAGAAATAAAGTCACACATCTACAATCACCTGATCTTTGACAAGGTCAACAATAACAGTGAGGAAAGGATTCCCTCTTCAATAAATGGTGCTGGGATAATTGGCTAGCCATATACAGGAGACTGAAACTAGACCCCTTCCTTTTACCATATAGAGAAATCAACTCAAGATAGACTAAATACTTAAATGTAAAGCCTAAAACAATACAAACTCTAGAAAAATAAAACCTAGTAAATACCATTCTGAACATCAGCCTTGACAAAGAATTTCTGGCTAAGTCCCCAATAACAATTACAACAAAAACAAAAATTGACAAGTGGTGCCAAACTAAACTAAGCAGCTTCTGCCCAGCAAAATAAACTATCAGCAGAGCAAAGAGTCAGCCTACAGAAAATGTTTATAAACTATGCATCTGACAGAGATCCAATGGTCAGAATAAGGAACTTAAACAAATCAGCAAGCAGAAACAAATAACGTCATTAATAAATGGGCAAAAGACACGAACAGATACCTCTCA
Organism: Cebus imitator; assembly: GCF_001604975.1. Taxonomy (NCBI): domain Eukaryota; kingdom Metazoa; phylum Chordata; class Mammalia; order Primates; family Cebidae; genus Cebus; species Cebus imitator. The sequence goes on from NW_016107551.1 coordinate 458,891, forward strand.
AAAAAAAGCATCTTTTTAGCCAACAAATACATGACCAATTGTTCACACTCACTAATCATTAGAGAAATGCAAATCAAAACCACAATACAGTACCATCTCTCACCAATCAGAATGGCTGTATGAAAGTTAAACTACAACAGATATTGGTGAAGTAGCAGAGAAAAGGAAACACTTATACACTGCCGGTGGAGCATAAATTAGTTCCACCACTATGAAAAGCAGTGTGGGAATTCCTAAGAGAATTTAAAACAGAACTACCATTTGACCTAGTAATCCCACTATTGGGTACATACCCAAGTGAAAACAAATCATTCTACCAAAAAGATACATGTACTCATATGTTCATTATAGCACAGATCATCTAAGATTCCTGTTAATGGTGAATTCGATTAAAAAATGAAACATACACCCTGTGGAATACTACACAGACATAAAAATTAATGAAATCATGTCCTTTACAGCAAGATGAATGCAAAGCTGGAGGCCATTATCCCACATAAACTAACAAACGAATGCAGGAACAGAAAACCAAATACTGCATGTTCTCACTTATAAATGGGAACTAAACATTAAATATACATGGACATAAACATGGAAACAATAAACAAAGTGGGGGGGTAGGAGGCAGGTGGGGTTTAGAAGGCTACCTATCAGATACTATGCTCACTACCTTGGTGATGAGATATTCATATACAACAAGTGTCAGCAACATGCAATTTACCCATGTAATAAACCTACACATTACCTGCTGGACCTAAGATAAAAGTAAAAAAAAATACAAAACTATAATTTTTCCCACTTAGGGAGGAAAAAAAGAAATTTGCCAAATGTGCATGCATATGAGCATGCACATGAACACACACACACACACACACACACACACGCACACACGCACCTTGTTTAAGGTTACCTAATTCTGTGGATAATGCCTGAATTCAAATCTTTTCTGGTTAGTTCCAAATTTCAGGGACTTAATATAATAAACAGTTTCTCTCACTTCCATTTCTGTTCCTTTGAACCAATCATTTGTCTTTGATTCTCAGTTTTTCTTCATTTAAGAAAAAATTTAAAAGACTAGCCAAAACCTCTTAGCATTGTTTTCAGAATTAAATAGGAACATGCATGTAAAATGTCTGGGCCATAGAAACAGACTTACAAAAACTTGTTACCTTCCTGCTTCTGAATCATCAATCTTCTCTCTCCTTGGAGAGCTATCTCTGCTCCTCCATCCTTTCCTTGCCCTGCCCTGGTGCTTGGGCAAGGATGGCAAAGAAGCCCAACGACACAGGCCATGGATACTCTTGGCTACATGTCTAGGGTCATGTAATTTATTCATTACCTTTCTTGATTGAAAACAGCTTTTGTAAGATAAAGTGTCCATTAGTAAATATTGATGCTGGCAGGCAGGACGTATATGCTGTCAGACAGCTAAAATGAGGGATTGTCAGTTCAGCAACAAGAACATGGAGAGCCATGTAAAGTAAAAATGAATAAAAGAGTTTAATGTAACTAAAAGAAGAAGCAAACACTCATCAATGATGAACAAAGGCGAAGAAAGTCTTGGGTTGTGCTGTGTTTGGACTGAGTGTAAAGCTTCATGAAAGCTTATGCTCTAAGGCAGAATTTAATTTAAATCAATTTGCAAAGGAATAGAAAAAAGCATGGTGCTTGTCATGCGCAATGTTCAGGGAATCAAATATAAACAAGATGCATGTTTTGTTTTTATAAGTTTACTAACAATAAGGAGATAGTACAGTGTGGTTATGGACAAGACAAGTTTCACATTGAGAAATATATGGATGTAAGCCCAGGTGTTATGACCTTGTGTTCCTTATGCAAATCTTAATTCCTTCTCATAAAATGAAAATGGTAATGCCAGCATCATAGGATTGACGTGAAGGTCAGGAAAGTATGTGGCATTGTCTTTAGCACCCTGTACGTGCCCTCAAAATTACTGATTTTTGAGAGTGATAAGATATTATCACATAACATTGTAAGACAGAACATTCTAGGAATTAAAAAGATAGAAATTCAAAAATACCATCCACTTGTTTAGATTAGAAATAAGGAAATAAAGAAGGAATGTTGAAATTGTTTGTTGTGGAAAGGTTAGTATTTAGCGATGATAATTTTGTAAAGACTATTGGAGTCAGGGAGAGCAGAGAAAACAAAGGTTGTGAGATTGAGGAGCTAGAAGCAGAGCAGCAAACAGGAGACTGTTTTGTTTGCCTTTGAATATGGGATGTGATGACGGGTACTGTCAGAAGTATGACTGTGAGAAAAATTTAGATCTAGAGACTGAAAAGTCTTAGGTGCTTGGCCAATAAGTTAGGACTTCAATCTCTACTAATAAAGTTACTGGAAGGTTTCCTTAGGCAGGATGAAAATGTCATCATTTATTTTATCAGATCCTAGTTCCATCTCCAACCTTAAATTGTGTAGCATGCTTGCAATGGACTAACTACATCCTCTTTTCTCCACGCAAGGGTGCAATGAAAAGATGACAGGGTGTAACCCAGAAGAGGACCCTCACCAGAACCCAACCACGTCAGCAATATGATATCAACCTTCCAGCATCCAGAACTGAGAGAAATAAATTTCTATTATTTATAAGCCACCCAGTCTATGGTGCTTTGCTATAGCAGTCCAGACTGATGAAGACTGGTGTTCAAGAGCATTGGTTCAGATGTCCCGTAGTCTGATTCTGAGTATCAGGTGACTATGGAATCTCAGTCAAATGATTCCATCTCCTCCTACCTCAGTTTATTAATTAGTAAGATGAGATAATCACTAACTCATAGTGCTAAATGATGATTACATGAGATAATAGACTGTGTTATTTACAATAGAGACTGACATCATCTTCACCTAGGTCAATGAGCTATTTAATAATGCTCAATAAATGATAGCTATTATTGAATAATGGCTGACCTGGGTAATAGGTGATGAGGATGCTGAATCAGTCTTTCTCCTACAGCTGGCACCCTAAATCCAATTTTTCTGCAACAATGGGTGTTGCACTGCTGTGAACCCATGTATAACCATCATGGTTTACAATAGAATAGCTTTGGCTGAACTGCAATAGAGATACCACAGCAGGAGTGATACCACAGCTGGGACATCATGAAGATCCTGCTGAGAAATTAGGTCCAGTGTGGACAGATGCAGTTATCAGAGCCGGAAAAGCATCTGCCTTTCAAGAAAATCACTGGTTAGTTTGATGAAAGAGGAACACTCCCATTTGAAGTTTGGCTCAACTAGCCATGAATTTGCCTGCTGACTTGCCCTAGTTGTGTCTCAGACATTTAACATTGTTGAGTAATCCTGCAATGTTTATCTTTATGCTACAAACTTTCTAACATTCACGTGAATAGGAATGGACCAATACTTTATCACTTGCCATTAAATCAGCCTCCTTTGTGTCTAACCCTGAAGTCTAGATACACACTGAACTCTATATGTTTCAAAGTTCCTTCTGCTGCCCCAATTGGAGCTTCATGATAATTGCTAGAGTTTAGATAAAGCTCTAACTTTGTAAGGAAATAAACAGTATAAAAAGGAAAATAACTTGTTCCAAGATACATACTCAGTTAGTGGAAGCCCTGGTGCCCTGCCCTGGCTATATAAAGTCCCCGGCACTGTACTGTCTCTGTATCTGCTTAGAAATATTAAAAAATAAAACCCATAGAGATGTGTGCAGACAAGACATATGAGAATATTGCTGTCAAACCCAATCCTACCACTTGTATGGTACTTCTCCAAATTTTTAAAACGCTCTTCATTACATCTTATCTAATACAGAACGATCACAGGCTATTAGTCTTAATTCAAAACTTAGACAACTCTGAGAGAAAAGAGGGCTTGGGAAATAGGGTCTATAGGATATCTGATAAAGGCTGGAACTATTTAGCTAAGAGAAGAGAAGGTGGATGAGTAACTTAATAATAATCTTCAAGGGTTATTAAAAGACCAGCTGTTACCCATTTCCACCTGGGGTAGTAGGGAAGAAATTGCAGTCATGAGAATTTAGTTACAGCATTATAGAGAATTTTTTTTTCCTTAGCTATAAGGTCTACTAGACACCAAACATGTTACTAAGCAAAACTGTCGACTTTTTTCCCCTGGAAATATGCCAGAATAGGGTACATATCCTAGTCAGTGATTCTTAAACACTGCTTCTTGAACCATTAAGATCAACTTGCTTGGGGAATCTGTTAAATATACAGATTCCTGGGGCCTACTGCAGAGCTACAGAGTCAGCATCTGGGAGTAGAGGCAAGATTCTACGGATTTTATGAAGCCTCAGGCAAATCTTCTGCTTGGCCACATTCAGAAATCCCTCCTAGATATAAAATCAGCATAATTTAATGCCTCAAGAGTACGTTGAGTGTCTACTTGGTGATCCTACTACTACTGTTAGCTTCAGAAAGTAAAGACAATAAAGGGATATATCATAATTTTAGTCCTTGTGGAGCTTTCAATGAAGTAATTAAGCACTAATGATGAGCGAGAACAACTGTTTGCCTTTAACTTAGTAGGACTTGGGAAAAGTTTCTTAATTCCTTTGGACTGGAGTTCTAAATTGCTGAGGAGAAAAAAATGGTTCTATAAGGTCTTATGAATTTTTAAAATAACATAATGCAGAATAAAGCTTATTCTGAAAGATAGCAAACAAAAGACTGTTAAAAGCATGGAAGGGAACGAGAGGGGGAGACTGCTTTGTTGAGACGGGACCTACTGGACTAGACCTCATAGAGAACAGAAGGTTCAAACTTGATATTCAAAGGTGGAGACCATAGTAAAACATATGAATATGTATTCATGGGAGCTGCAATTTTGTAACACCCACTTTATACCAGGTATTTTCACGTATTCCAACATTTAATGTCCATAAAGTCTTGTGTGTGAATGTAGGGACAAGTTTTAGGTTAGGCATTTAGGTTTCTTTACAAGCTTGATATGATTGGGTAATAATTATTACATGATTCCCCAAAGTAGGATTATATAGCTTTCTTTGACCCCAAGAAATTTGATTTCCATAGCATAGGAAAAGATTTGGGGGAGAAAATGAAGGAAAGAGAAAAGAGTGAAGAAGGACATGCTGTGGAGATAGAAATTAAATACAGAGTACAAGATACTAAAAACTCTAATCTAATTTTAGTAGAGGATGAATTCTCACTCATATTTTATGGTTGTGGTTTGTTTAAATAATTGAATTTTACTAGCTGACCGAGGGGTGACAGGAAGGTATGTCTATGGATTCCAGTGAAGCATTTTTTAAAAGGACCTCATATTTCAAAAACAATTGTGATGGAACTGAATGTTAGTATAGCTATATTTAGGTAGTATAGTACAGTTAGTATAATATAGTTAGTATATATATACATAGTTAGTCTAGTAAATGTTCAGCTATTTAGGAAAAGCCACAGATTTACTAAGCAATTGAACATTTCATTCATTTTTTTTTTTTTTTTTTTTTTTTTTGGTGAGCACAGGGGACTTTATTGATGGTACACAACAAGGTGGGGCTCCCTAGGCCCCTCCCTCTTCAAGGGGTCTGCATGGAAACTGTGAGGAGGGGCAATTCAGTGTGATGGGGGACTCTGTGGCAGGGATTCCCCAGCAGTGAGGACCTCTCTTCCTCTCGTGCTCTCACTGGGGCTGGGGGTCCAGGGGTCTTACTCCTTGGAAGCCATGTGGGACATGAGGTCCACCACCCTGTTGCTGTAGCCAAATTCATTGTCATACCAGGAAATTAGCTCGACAAAATGATCGTTGAGGGCAATGCCAGTCCCAGCATCAAAGGTGGAAGAGTGGGTGTCACTGTTGAAGTCAGAGGACACCACCTGGTGCTCAGTGTATCCCAGGATGCCCTTGAGGGGGCCCTCCAACACCTGCTTCACCACCTTCTTGATGTCATCATATTTGGCAGGTTTTTCCAGATGGCAGGTCAGGCCCACCACTGACACGTTGGCAGTGGGGACACAGAAGGCCATGCCAGTGAGCTTCCCATTCAGCTCAGGAATGACCTTGCCACAGCCTTGCCAGTGCCAGTAGAGGCAGGGATGATGTTCTGGAGAGCCCCATGGCCATCACGCCACAGTTTCCCTGAGGGGACATCCACAGTCTTCTGGGTGGCAGTGATGGCGTGGACGGTGGCCATGAGTCCTTCCACGATACCAAAGTTGTCATGGATGACCTTGGCCAGGCAGTTGGTGGTGCAGGAGGCATTGCTGACAATCTTGAGGCTGTTGTCATACTTCTCATGGTTCACGCCCATCACGAACATGGGGGAATCAGCAGAGGGGGCAGAGATGATGACCCTTTTGGCTCCCCCCTGCAAGTGAGCCCCAGCCTTCTCCATGGTGGTGAAGATGCCAGTGGACTCCACCACGTACTCAGCACCAGCATCCCCCCACTTGCTTTTGGAGGGATCTCGCTCCTGGAAGATGGTGATGGGATTTCCATTCATGACAAGCTTCCCGTTCTCAGCCTTGACAGTGCCATGGAATTTGCCATGGGTGGAATCATACTGAAACATGTAGACCCTGTAGTGGAGGTCAATGAAGCGATCATTGATGGGGACAATATCCACTTTACCAGAATTAAAAGCAGCCCTAGTGACCAGGCGCCCAAATCGACCAAATCCGTTGACTCTGGCCTTCCGCTTCCCCATGTGGCTGGCGATGGGAGGCAAGATGAGATGCGGCTGTCTATCAAACAGGAGGAGCAGAGAGCCTGAACATTTCATTCTTAAGTGGAGTTCCTAAAAGGTTTTTGTTTATTTGTTTTATGTCCACAGAAATAGAGGACTTTCTCAGTTCCTAAAGGTTTGGGTTTCAATAAAGTCTGTCTCAAGTATGAATTCAAAAATGCGATGAAATGGTCAAATCATATTTATCTGTGTTCAGATGACACAAATTTATAAGGAGTATTTCGGAGTAGTTGGGCTTAAGTATCAGTTAAATATAATTTGGGCTTGGGCCTGGCCCAATTATTCAAATTTAATTTTAACTGATAATTAAGCGCAGTCTGACTTAAGTATCAGTTAAACCTGAATTCTAATTCTTATTCTGCCACTAAAATACTTTGCAGCTCAATAAAAATAATTTGCCTTTCTGAGAGTCACTTGCCTCATTAATAAATAAAATAAATTCGTAAATTATTCATGTATTTCATACTCTACCTAAATATGGTATAATTTATGAAATTTATTATTATATTAGTAAAATAGTAATAAAATTTAATTTTATTAAATTGAGATGTTTCTGTTTAGAGTAAATAACAATATATATAGATAGTCTTACATTAAACATGTATATTTTTTGAGATGCAATAACAAAGCTACTTCCAAACTATTCTAAGAATTTAGCTGCTTCTCTGTCCTTTAAACAGGTACCTTTTCTATCCTGGTGACCATAGAAAATATTCGAAGGTAGCTAAGTTATAAAACTCTACTTTAATTTCATAATTATCATGTTCCGTCCAATGCAATCTAACAACTTGGATCTAGATATAAAGTGGAAGTTTCTCTCCTCCTCTCATATAGGCCCTTTTCAGTCTAGTAGCCTATAGGGGAAAGAGAACATGTGTATAGTGGTACTCCTTTCTATTTGTCTTTTAAACATTCCATTATTGGAGCAAGCATTCAGGAGGCTATGACAGGAAGCAAGCATAGAATTTCTCATCGCACTGGCTGGGGATTTAGCTTCAGTGCTCTTTGTGCATGAAAGCTGTTTAATGCTGTCCATGTCTCTCTTAGGTTTTTCTGATTCTGACATCCCCAACTCTTGAGTGTCTCTCTTTTAAAGTTTTCATGATGCATTTCTATTCTAGATTACCTTCTCTGACTCAGTCCACAGCCCTCAGCTATACGCTGGTCCTCATACTTCTCCATGTAACCCTCTTAGACACTGCTGGGCAACTCCAAATCTGTGTTCTTTATTACACGGCCCAGAGCTGGTTTGTAAGGAAGGCCAAATATACTTCGGTCTAATAAACTTGGTGGGGGTAGTTATCTCTCGAACCACAGCTCTCTGTTCTGAAAGCATAAGTCGCTTTATCCAGGGTCTTGACTTGTATTTCTGAGATATGACTCAGGTGTTAGATTACAAAAAATATTTAATAAGCCTTTCAAATGATTTCCTTAAAGTCACATGTATTGATATTAAACAAACAAGGAAGCTTCCCTTGTTTCCGGATAGGGGTGTGAAATCTAGAGAATATACAGAGCTGTCTCCAATATTATTTCTTTAATCTTCAATTAATGAGCACTTTATAGTCTTAATGAGAGATAAGCATTGAAATATTGTCAGATAGATTCTAATCCACTATTTTGAAATGGGTGCTTCTTGGTTTAGAACCTATTTAGGAATATACTTCAGTCAAAATTTGTATTCTAACATTCTACATATATATAAAACTTATAATATCTAGCTATATTGCTAACAACTATATGATTCATGATCAAGTTGAAATTGCTATAATTGTATCATGTTTTTCACCTATAAGAAAATCAGGGTTGAGCACAGTGGCTCATGCCTGTAATCCTAGCATTTTGGGAGGCCGAAACTAGACAAGCTCTTGAGCCCAGGAGTGCAAGAGCCCCCAAAAAGGAAAAAAATGTTTAGAAAATTAGCTAGATATGGTAGCATGTGCCTATAGTCCTAGCTACTAGGCAGGCTGAGATGGGAGGATCACTTGAGTCCAGGAGGTCAAGGAAGGGAAAGAGAAAGAAAGAGAAGAGAGAAAAGGTGAAGGAGAGGTGGGGGGAAAAGAAGGAAGGAAGGAAGGAAGGAAGGAAGGAAGGAAGGAAGGAAGGAAGGAAGGAAGGAAGG